>NC_092874.1:422578600-422879946 GCF_028372415.1 Notamacropus eugenii
CTTCCAAAAACCCAGCGAATGGAGCCTGAAAGAAAGCAGCTGGAATGTGGGGTGACAGTTGTGATTAACTTGGAGTTTGAGGTTAGTTTGAAGAGGAGAGGATGTACGATGACAAAAGGATGTAATTGGAAAAAAACAATTAGTCACTCCACTGGCTCATGGGAACGTTTCCTTCATCCTGCTTTACACAGTCGCTGCATTTCTGAAGAAGATTGGAAACTGCTAACAAAACCGGGCCATGGATTCAGTTTGTGAGCTGGTTCCCCACAAATGTTCATGGGAAATTAAACAATTCCAGGGATGTCTTTGGTGTGGGAGGGAGAAGTCAAGTCCTCGTGTTACACTGGATTACGGAAATGGTAAGGAACCATCAATACTAAAGGGAGAGAAAGGACAGCTGTGGAACCTTCGAGATGGAAACCGCTGAGTTTTAGAGTCCGCTTGGGAAGCCTACGTGGAGCAGCACCACTCTGCCTAAGCTCTTGGTCTGGGAGTGAGCACATCATCTTTTAAGCTACATTCTTGTCTGTCCTTGGAGAATTTTCCAAACCTGGTTCCCTTCCTGGGGCCCAGGCTCATGCATGGAAGCTGTTCTTAAGCCCTGTTTTTACTCCAGCTAAAAGGGTTAGATTTCTGAATGGACCTAAATGGGAAAATCCTTTTTCCTATTTGTATATTTATCTGTCTGTCTGTCTGTCTATTTATCCACCTACTTGCTCATTCATTTTTATTCATTCATTTAATTTTCCAGGGGAAAGAGAAAGGGAACAAGCATTTATCAAGAACTGCTACGTGCAGGGCACTGTGCTAAGCATATTACAGATATTATCTCATTTGATTTTCACAGCAACCCTGTGATTTAAGTACCCATTTTACAATTGGGCAAACTGAGTCAGACAGAAGTTGTTTAAGTGACTTGCCCAGGGTCACATTTGCCCAAGGAAATATCTGAGACTGAACTGAACTCAGATCTTCTGGTGGGAGTTCAGAAGTTCTTCCTTCAGAAGAACAAAGGAAGGACAGACTTTCTCACACTAGAATTCACTCAGACTTGGCCTTGACTTCGATAGCAATCGTGGCACCTCTAAACAGTCTTCTCCCTTCAAGCTGCTGCAGGTTGAGATTTGTAAACAGTGTGGTACAGTGGAAAGAGTACTGGCTCTGGAGTCAGGGACCTAGATTTAAAACCTACCTCTGACTCTTGCTAGCCACATGAATGACTCAGCATCCTTGTCTTCAGTATCCCTATCAATAGATAGTATCAGTATCAGGGAGTTGGGGCTGATGGCCTCCAAGGTCCCTTTGGCTCTAGACCTATGTATGATCTAATGGTTACTGGGAGAGGCCTCAGTTGCTTATTTCTGAAGGAAGGAATCATTGATGAACTTCCTATATTATCTTTGTTGAGAAGTTAGTATTTGCAGTCATTTTACAAAATGGAGTTATGAGAACTCGTTCCACTAGGCAGATATGAGTTAACAGATAAATCCTAGGGACTTGCCTAAGGACAAATTGTTAGCAAGCATTAGAGTTAGGATTTGAATCCAGGCCTTCCAATTAAAGTCAAATACTTCACTCACTATTCCATGCTACCTCCATATTTTTTTGCAGGACTTGGTTAAAATAGTTCAGCCCAGAAGTTGGTGACCAAGTTATAAATGGAGCATTCTTTTTTTTTTTTTTACTAGACATGTGGTTTCATTGATATAGGGAACTCTCAGAGAGAAAACTCCCTCTACCAATTTAGATAGGAATCTGTCCTAGAGAGTTGCCAGAGACACTGGGAGAGTCGACAAGTGGCCCAGGATTCAACAGGCAGTCTGTGTCAGAGATAGTACTAGAATCTAGGTCTTCCTGAAGGGGAGGCCTGCTTTCTATACACCTTGATGATATGTCTTCTATATTGTACAAGAGAGCAATCCTCTTCTTTCTGGTTGTGTCTATGTGACAACATTTCACTCAAAACCTTAGATCTTTAGATCATGATCCCCAGCTTTGTGTTTACCAATATTGGTTAATCAGAGGACGGTTAGTTCAAAGCAAAGTAATTTAGTGAAATAGTGTAGTAAGAAAACTACCAATAGGACATTTTCTCTCTAAACATGGAGAATCCTCTCTGACTAATATCCATAGCAATAGGTAGGGAATATGAGCAGAGTGGTTCACAAGTGAGGATTATGTTTGGTCAGTGCACATGGTAGAAGGGCAACTCATACCTCTAATGCTGCAGAACAGTTGATATCTTCTGATAAAGCCATTGCTTTGCTCCCTCCCTGCCAGTTCCCCTCTGCTCTTCACTGGGTGTATAGTATTTGTTGACATCTCCCAGAGCCAGGTTCACTGGGCACATGGTAGTAGAAATTCTCCCTGCTTCCATCTTGTGGCTTCAGTTGGAGTCCTTGGCTAGCATACTGTCTTTCCTCATGAGAAGAGTGGGCTATTCCAGACTCCTTCATTTCAAAGCCTTGAGGCTTTCCATAGTCCTTTTTGAAAAGTAGTAACCTTTGCCCTTTGTCACAGGACCAGCAAAAGTTCTCCCTAGGGGAAAACATCAATCTTTGAGGCTTTCTTCCCTTAAGTATTAACCAGTCTTGTTCCAGGCAGAGTCTTGAATGGAAGGTCTTTCATCTACAGAAATTTCTTAGCCTCAGGAACCAATGTCTTTCTAACAAAGCAGAGGCACACTTATCTATCTTGCTAATTCTCTCATTTCTTTTCTTTGAATGGGAATTTTCTAGTCAATTGGGCATTGGAGGTTCTGATAGTACTATATATAAAAAAACCAACTATCTAGGACTTGAACAGCATTTGTATTTTGGTTACCACACTTAACAATAAGTTCTAGTAGCTATCAGAAAACTGGGAGCACAGGCTAGAGGATTATATAATATGGCCAAGAAATGGGGGAACCAAGAGATTTAGTATAGATTGAAATGGAATGTTTAATAATTAGCAAATTCAATAAACTCACCCTTTTCCCCACTTTCTAACTGTTTTGTACTGTAGCATAGCTACAGCCTAGGAGACACTGAGCTGAGCAGGGCTGAACCTCAGAGAGACATTGTCTTTGACCTCTAGCAAATGGCTAGATCAAATACAAGCACGTTACTGGCCTTATTTGTAAAGTTACTGGCAATTATACTGCCAATTGTACAACCAATAGTAGCCCACCTAATCCTCCACTGGCTTAACTTTGACAAAGAGATATTCTGGGTGAGGAGGAAATTTGCTCTCCCCACCCCAGAGACTAATTTGTGACCCCTAATCTTATTAAGAAAGAATGAGTAAAAGGAAAGGAGAGTCTAAATCTTTGATCTCCATGAATGCAGAGGAAAAAAAAAACAGACTACAAAGTTACCGTCTAAGATATCGATTATAAATCTTGTGTCCTTTGCACCCTCAGAAATAGGGATGGCTCCAATCCTAGCTCCAGCCCTGGCTCAAGGTCTAGTTCTGGGTCCAGATCTGGGGTCCAAGCCCCACTCTGCTCTTGCTAGAGCTACAGCACCTTCTCCATATTTAGGTTTAATCTCAGGTCTACAACCAGAATTCTTAACCCAATCTGGTATTCCAACTTGGAGCTCTCCAGGGTACTTGTCCCTGTCACTTGAGTTTCATCTATCACTTTTGCTTTCCTTGGTTGTACATCTAGCTCTGAACTTTGACTTTTGCTTCAATCATCCCTGCCTTTAGGCCATAACATACAGCTTCTGCATTTTACCAGTGGAGCTAAGTGAACCTGTACCCTTCGTGAATTCCAGAAATGGGGCAATGTCAAATTTAAATTTTCCAGGCATAGAATACTGGGTGACACCATGTCCTTCACCTTCTGCTTTGGCATCCTCAGCCTACAGCACCCTATTCATTGGCCCCATCACCCACATATGAGACATGTCTTGTCTTTTCATAGGCTAGGATGGCCAAAATTAGGCAGAAGATGGAAGGAAAACTATCACAGTGTATGGACATTCTAACGTAAAAGCCAGAGCTTCAATTCCATGGTTTATTATGATGTATTTCCCATTATAATTATTAATTGAAAAGTACTCCTTGTTATGTGGTTATATAAAATCCTTTCAACACCTTTGTATCCACTTTCTACCAAGGAGGGAGTTTTACTTACCATGATCGTATTCAGAGTGTCTTAGCGAATAATTGGGTCACAATTATTATTGTAAGGCCATTCATTTATCTACTGAAAAGTGATCATTAATATCTTTTTTACAACAGAATCATAAATTTAGAACTAGAGGACAATGTTTTGGACATCTAGTTTAACCCTCTCATTTTACAGATGAGAAAACTAGGAATTAATGAAGTTAAATAACTTGCCCAGTGTCAAACAGGTCCTTGATGCCAGGTTCTTTGACTCTCCAATCCAGTGCCATTTCTAACGTGCTATGCTGTCTCCAGTTGTTAAACATTTTTGGTATATTTACTTTCCAGCCATATTTAATGATTAAATTGCCACCACCATCATTCCCACCATCATCATCAATCATCATCAGTCTTTATATGAGAATGATAGCAACATCAGCTGATTTAGCATGTATGCATTTTCTCATTTGATCATTACAGCCATCTAGATATTTTCCCTACTGGAGAGATAGAGAAACTGAGGCTCAGAGAAAGTGATTACAAAGTTAGTAGAATTATAACCAGAATCCATATTTTCAGTTTACCAGTCTATCATTCTTTCTCCTATACAACAACAAACAGGTTTAATCCCAAAGTCTACAAAGTAAAGAAGGCAGACTCTAGGTTCACTACAGCTACTCTACCTATCTTTGGGGACAAGATGAAAAATTATTTAATGAGATTTGATTTCCTTAAAGGAACAGCCATTTTAACTCCAGATGAAAAAAAATGGTTTAAGTTTTCAAAATGTCTTGATTGAGCAAAGACATAAAAAACCCGAAACAAACCCAACAGCACCCAAACAGAAATAAATGAAATTAAATGTGGAAGTAAATGATTGCTAGACTCCTATGGGAAATCCAGGTCAATTTCCCAGACAGTATAGTAGAGTAGGAAGGGCAATAAATTTAGAATCAGAAAATCTGGGTTCTAATACCGACTCTGTCACTTTCTAGTTACATGGCCATGAAGAAGTAACTTTACCTCTTTGGAGCCTTGGTTTTATTCATCTGTAAAAAATGATACTTTTAACAGTAGCTCAGAGCACTGCATTAGTTGCTATGGGAGATACTAAGTTTAGATAAGAAACAGTCTTTGCTTTCAAGGAACTTCTGGTCTCCTAGGGGACAAGACACCAACAGACAACTATAATATGTACTGTTTTATGACCATTGCGTTACAGAGTAACAAAATAAAGTGCTATATGAGATCTGAGATGGAAGATAATAATAGGCACATATCTTTCTTTAAATCATTCACAACCTCTCCTCAATGTATTTTATAGATTAGGAAATTGAATATTAGAGAAATTAAGTGACTTATCCCTGGTCACACTAGTAAGTGTCAGAGATGGAATTTGAACTCAGACCTTCTTACCTCCCAGTGCAATATTCTGTCTACTATGCCATGCAGGAAAAACTTCTTGGAGAAAGAACAGCTTGAGCTGGGCTTTAAAGGATGGATGACACTTACACCAGAAAAGGGAAAGGAAGAAAATTTCAAAAATAAGGAATTTTTTGAGCCAAAGCATGGAGCCCAGAGAAAATCATCAATCTTGGGGTTGTGGTGGTGTGGGGCAGAGTGGTCCAACGTCACTGGAGCACAAAGTGCATAGGGTGGTGGAGGGGTAGAGTAGAAGTATGGGATAAGGCTGGAAAGGTAGGCTGGTGATAGGTAACTGAATGGCTTGAATGCCAGTCAGAGTTGTTTGAATTTTAGTTAGGAAACAATAGGGAGACACAGAAAATTTTTAATCAGAGGTATGATATGAAAAGATACATACACAAGAAAGATTATTCTCATAGCTGGATAAAGGATGGACTGAAGGGGAGAGACTGGAGGCAGAAGGATCTGTTGGGAGGTGCCTTTATACAAGCTGCTCCCCTCTTTCTGGTAGGTACTCCTCCCTGACTTTGAAGACTCTTTAATTTCCTTCAAAGCATAGCTCTCCTCCACAAGACCTTCGTTGCTCCTTTCCTCAGTTCTTGGTGCTTTTCCCCTCGTGAAATGAATTTAGGTTCATGTACATGTAATATCTCCCTTCCTGAGTAGAACTTTAGCTTCTTGGATGTTTGGGCTCCGTCCTTCTGTCCCCAGAATCCAATAAATGCCTGGAACAAAGTAGATGTTTAACATATATTTGATGATTTATGAACGAAGGTCCAGGATTATGCTTGTATCAAAGGGAGCAGAAAATGACTCACAGTTCACAAGATGTGGGAGTAGAGTCCACAAAATTAGTGAACTAATTATATACGAGAGCTGAGAGGAAGAAAGAAAAGAGAAGTCAAAGGAACATGGGAACATGGGAAGCCAGGTTGACAGATACAGTTAAGAGGAGGACATAAATAGAGAGACACTGAACTCAGACCTGGACACGCTGAGTTGAAGGTGCCTGTGGGGCATCCAGAGGGAGTTATACTGATGGACAATGGCAATGGAGGTCTGCAGTTCAGAAAGGAGAACAGGTTGGAGAAGTGTCTTCATGAAGGTTATGGTTGAAGATGTGTGAATGGCTCTCAAAAAAGAGTGTAGAAAGAGATCAGTCAGATCCATGGACAACATCCATGTTAATGATGTGGAAAGATAAGGAATCAGTGAGAGAGTTCAAGAAACAGGGAAGGAAGAGGTGAGAGGAAAACAAGGAGTATATGGCAATAGGACAGGATGTGGAGGATGAGGGAAGGGAAAGGGCTAAGGATGACTGGGTCTAGGAATCTGGGTGGCCAAAAGAACACAGAATGAGGTGGATTGGGAGGAAGAGCTAGTTTGGAGGAAAAGATTTCGGAATCATAGAGGGACTTCAGAGGTAATCTGGTTCAATCCCTGAATTTTACTGGGGAGGAATGGGCTCAGAGAAGGTAAGCATCTTGCCCAGGCCACACAGGGCTTGTTAGAGATGCTGAATTCAAATTTGAGACATGTCAAGTTTGAGGTGCTAATTGATCTTTCACCACTGACATGGATGTAAATGTGCTGCCCACTGTTCAGTACTATCCTTTTCAGTTCTAATATTGGTAGCATCAAGAAAATCAGTGGGAAAAGGCAGGTGTGAAAGAAATTTAGGCATAAATAGAGGAAAATCAGATCTACAGCACTTATTGAAGTCCTCTTCCATACATACATACACACATATACACACACACAGAGTCCATACCTATATGTATATACAGTTTTCCCTTCCATATCACAGAGGTTAAGGACATGGTTCCCCCATAAACTGGAAAATTCATAAAAAATTTTTTAGCTCTCCCTTCATATTAGAGAAGTCTTAATTATTATGCATTAAAAGATGAAATTATATTGATGTTATTATGCATTTCTGCATTATCTTTAACTTCCGCAAAGTTCCCCAAAACTCTCACTTAATTTCTTATGCTGACTCTCAATATATCAAAACCATGATGGGGAAAGTCATACTATGGAAGGAAACTGTATGTATATAGGATTACATCAATGGATTGGGAAGTGTAGATATTGTTAAGCACATGCTGCCTGGAGAGCTCGCTGGTCATGATCACAATGCCAGGGGAACATAATTGGAGCTGGCCAGCTGTTCATTAGGAAAGATCTCTGAAGCTCCCTTCATTCTCAGTAACTCCTAATCCCCTTCTTTTGCTTGCTCATCTTTCAATGTGTGAGAAAGCCATAGGAGGGAGTTTGTACAGGTATTTATTTTAGTGAGTGCAAATGGTTGTGGGCTTTTTCAAAGTCATTCATCACTCCTGGGAAACTCTGTAGGCATTAAGATGGTTCTAAGGTTTAAGACTTGTTTAAAGGTTCTTGGTTAATCGATCATTTGAAGGATGCTTTAAACACAGGTGGAATAGCAGGGAACTTTTTAAAAGGTGTTTTCTTAATGGACTAATCTATAGCTATCCATTATGCTGCTTCTTCCTTCCAAAAATCTGTTAGATCCAGACAGTATATTGAGAAGCTGTGAACATCTGGTGTGTGCTAATGGGAAGTATATATTAGGGGGAAAAAGATACAAAAGTGAGAAAGTTTAGAGAAAATGGGACATTTTCCTCTTAGCTGGTGAATAGTAAAGACATTCTTTTGATAAGGTGTAGGGAAACAGGAAAGGACATGCATTTGTAATAAGGTAAGGGTCCCCACAGCTTCCTGTCCTCAGAGAAACTTAACTCTAAGGGGACCCCAGAGATTGGATGTGTGTAATCCATTTGCAAACAACTTTGAGGCATAGTTTTATACATTACTCTGATTAGTTTTAATGACTTCTGAGGAAGCCCAATCTTTCCTTTCGCATTGATGGTAGCTCAGGCTAAAGCTGACCTAACTCATGTTCTTGGATCTGCAGAAGCTGATTACAGATATAGGGAAAGCATTAGCCCAAAGACACTCTCTCTCTCTCTCTCTCTCTCTCTCTCTCTCTCTCTTTGTGTGTGTGTATGTGTGTGTGTGTGTGAGTGTGTGTGTGTGTGTGTGAGTGTGTGTGTGTGTGTGTGTGTGGTGTGTGTGTGTGTGTGTGTGTGTGTGGTAGCCAGCTCGCTGCCCTTGGGGGCTCCTGTGAAATTGGTGTGCTCTGGTTGCCATGGATCTGATGGGAGGCCTCGAGGCCCTGAGTTGAATCCAAAGCTTTGAACTCTTGTGAGCTGATGGTATGCTTCTCCTTACTTCTCTAGGACAATCAGAACATATTACAGTGACCAAAACCAGCTGGTGCAGGAGCAGCTGGGAGCAGAATCTATGTGCTTGCTGATTAGTTCCCAGGAAAAAAAAAAACAAAACATTTGCAGTTTGTAGCTTATTACTGGAAAGGTCTCTGCTTGTGTTGATCACATCTAGAACCTGGGAAATTTGTGCAAACACTTAGGGGGATGAGAATGTGATGGGCAGTCAGGCATGGTAGGTTATGGATTAATACATGTCCCAAAGAGCTGTTTCTCTAGTATCTCTCTCATATAGTAGGTGAAATCAGAAAAGAAGCTGGCAAATACTTTGTTTAGAGGAAAGATTTCAAGAATCAAGTTACCTGCAGATCCTATAACCTGCCCCCTATATTCTGTGGCCTCATGGGCCCTCTCCAGGCCCACCGTTTCCCCTAGGACCCTCCCACCTCTCACCTGCCAGAACCTTCTACAGCAAAGGTCAGGCACCACTGCCTTCTTAGTGGGATCTCATACCTTCCTCTGCTCCCATCTGCTGTGAAATGGGCCTCTTGGGGCACCATAAATCATGTCACAATCTGCCACAAAGTGGAAGCTTTAGAGCGGTCCTCTTGCTAATCATTGGTATGATCTGCCAGGACTCAGTACTCAGTTAGTTAGCATACTCCCATCCCCTCATGTGCCTTCCATCCTGGATTCTGAACCTGCGGCTGACAATGTTCAAATTCCATTTTCCATCCCCATCCACTGGCTCTCTTATTCCCATATTTCTCAATCCTAATCCACCTCCTCCCCACTGCTCCCAACCCATTTCCTACTCCAGATCTATCTGTACCTTCTATGGTGCCCTCTGGCATGCCTACTGTGTAATTAACAAATTTTGCTTTCATCTCTTCATCTTCTTCTATCTTTGGGTATCCACTGAGGCTTGGCTCCCTTTGCATACATTTCCCTCCTACCCCTCCCATTGCATGGCTTTCCTTGCCGTCCTCTCCAGGATCAGCTCTCCTTTCTCTCATACCCCCAGACAGGTCATGGGATGAGATGGAAATTGAATTTAAAAAACAAACATGGGAAGGGCAGCTGGATTAGACCAACTATCCATAGAGGAGGTTCATGCTATGGGTGGCATCCTTTGAGGGAATTGAGGGGCTGATTCTCAAGGTTTCTGGTAGAGGAGAAGATGCCAAAGTTGTAATAAAAATTGAACTTTATTGTTATTAAGACATACACACAGATATCTGAGAGAATATCAACGGCTACCAACCCATGTGTATTTTTGCGTCTCTACAAAATCTTTGTGATAATAATCTATGCATGCATTGACAGTAGCCTTGATGAAAAAGGGAAGAGAATGACAGAATAAGGGACGAGAATAAGAGAAAAGAGTAATTCTATAATAGACCACATCTTCATAGTCAGTCATGGTCCTTGACTCCACGTCTATCTTTTACCCATTATTCCTCAGTAGTCTCTCCCTGCCCCTAACGGCTCTGTAAACTCTCACCCTCCTAATTTCCTCCCTGGTCCCTGGCCCTCTAGGGCAATTCTAACCTAACTGCTAACAGGGCAAGTAGCAGCTATGTATATACTACTGGGAAATTCTTCCTATCCACCCCCAGCACGCTCAATTTTTGCCTCCTAGAGTCCCTTTGTGACTGTGGTAGGCAACCCTTGGAGGGTGGATTCTGAACTTCAGGGTAGTGACCAGCAAGTAAAAGTTCTTTCCCCTGCCTACTTTTCTTTTGGGCTAGACAAAATGGATCTCATAGTGGTACCTTGATATAATTTATAAATAAGTGAAAGAAAAAATTTTTTAAAATAAATTATTTTTTGCTAATGGGAGTCCATGATCAAAAACGTTTAGATACTACTGCCCTAGACTATTTGATAGATGTAGAGAAGTTATCTGTGTCTCAGTTACTGAGAAATACCAAATCATGCTTTCTGCTCAAATGACCAAACCAGAAATTGGGAGAAGTACCATTTCCAACTAGAAAATATAGTTGTTAAATCTTTTAAAAAAGCATTTAAAGCATTTTTTTTAAATAAAAAGACTGGATTTCTTTCTCTGTCCCAAGATGGAAGAGTAGGGGCCGCTCACAGACGCAGTTCCATCGCTGACTGGAATGGAGTTTTAACTTGCTCCTTTCCTATCTGGGCCTCCCTAGCGATCCTAATGGTTTTCTGCTCCCCAGGGTCACCATATTGATTCCAAACTTAGTGTGGCTACCCAATCAGCTTAGCCCACTGTAGCTTAGCGCTCCCAAGTACAGAGATTCACCAGCTTCCCCATTCATTGGGAATACAACCATGCCCAGAAAGCACTTTAATAGCTCCTCACATGGGGTTTTATAGGATATAGTTAGCTTTTGTCACAAACATCACAGAAATTATTAGGAATACATTTCCTCCTTTTTACAGCTAAGGAAACTGAAGTCCAGAGAAATCAGATGACATCATCAGCCACACAGCTGTTCAGGGGCAGTGCCACAACTGGAATTCAGGTCTTCTGAGTCAAGATTCTGAGATCTTTGCCCTTCATGCTCATCCCTTGATGTTTTCAAGAATCTTCTTCTCAGGTTTGCAAAGTGTTTGTCTTATATAATGGCTCTTTTGTTCAAATTTTAGTAAGTGAAAAAGCCCAGACTTTTTTTTAAGGGGGGAGAGAGAAAGGCAGAGAGGGAGAGAGAGGAAGGGAAGGAGGGGAGAGGGAGAGGGAGAGGGAGAGAGAGAGGTAGAGGGAGAGGAGAGAGAGAGAGAGAGAGAGAGAGAGAGAGAGAGAGAGAGAGAGAGAGAGAGAGAGAGAGAGAGAGAGAAGAAGGGGTGGAAAGGGAAAGGGAGGGGATGGGATGAGATGAGACAAGAGAAGGGGAGGAAAGGAGAAGAGAATAGTGGAGAGAGAAGAGAATAGAGCCCAGGACAGAGCCTAGGAGGACAACCTGGTTAAGAGAACAGAACATGGATGATAATCCATCATCCAGGTGATGAGAAGGAAGGGTCAGACAGATAGGAAATGGACTTAGATCAGTGCCATGAAAGTTCACACTGGGGACAGTGTTCAGGGAAAGAGGGTGGTCAACAACAGTGTCAAACATGGGATGTTAGGAAGGATGAGGACTAGGAAAGGCCATTGGGTTTTGCAATTTGGAATTTTTTGGTAACCTCAGAGAGAGCAGTTTCAGTCAAATAGGGAGATGGAAGCTTGACTGTTGAGAGGCGAAGAAATATATTGTGAGGAAGTAGATGCAACAAGTGCAGCCATTTATTTCTTTTTTGGGGGGTGAATTAAACAGACAGTGGCAGATATGACATAGTGTAATAATTTGAAGGGAGGACAAGATCAAATGAAAGGTTTTTGTTCTTTAAGGATGGGGAAAATTGACATGAAGAAAAAACTTTATCTGAATGGTCATGGGAAAAGTTAACTACTGAGTTACAGTTAAAAGATGATGATCTTTAAATTTAATTTGAGTTCTGTTTCTATTTTTATGCAGGGAAGCGGAACATGTATTTTTAAGCACCTACTATAGGCCTGCATCCCTCATGGTCATCTTTGACTCTTTACTCTAACTCTATGTATTCAGTTAATTGCCAGATTTTATCATTACTACTACCATGACATCTCTTGCTTCCATCTCCTTCTGTCTATTCGTGGGAGCCTCCACCCTGTTCAGACTCTCATTTCCTCTGGCCTATTGAACTAGCCACCTAATTTCAGATCAATGGGAGATCAGGAATTGGCAGAGATTTTTCTCTTTGTGAGAGGGGTGAAGTCTATGAAGACAGTAGAGCATGGATTACATTGAGGCCAAAGTCAGACATCAGGAGGGCAGATGAAATCTCTCAGAGGTGCATCAGGTGTTCCAGCAGTACCCCAACATCCACTTGGAGGAAGGGAAGGGGGGTATCTCAAAATCTCCAAATAAACCCAGGAACCATGTCATCTTTCATCTAACTAACCTCTTCTTCCTTCTTCCTGGTGTTTCTAGTGCCTTAAAAAAAAAAAAGCTTTCATCCAGACTGTCCTCTGCTGAATGTCCAGATCTTGAAACAAGCGTTCTCTCTAATCCTAAAATTTTGTGGGGAACTGCCCCTACCAAGACTGCCTACCCTATAGGGTTATTGTGAGGAAGATGTTTTATAAACCTGAATGTACTATAGAAAATGTGAATTATAAATGTTATTCCAAGAAGATTATATACTAAGTAGAGTCCCAATAATCACTATCATTTACATCATCTTGAAATTTACAAAATATTTTCATTATAACTATTCTGTAAGCTAGCCAGTCCAATTATTATAGTCCTCATTTCATAGATGAGCAAACTGAGGTTCATAAAAATTAAGTTGTTTGTTCAAAGTTACAGGGCTAATAAGCATGGGAACTGATACTACGATTCAAGTTTTTTGAGTTTGAATTCAATGCTGTTTCTACTCTACCACCAATCAAAATGTTAACTACAAGTCTATGTGAAAGGCAGTATTGTACAGAGAGTTGGGTTGAAAGCCTGGAAGAAATGGGTTCAATTCCCACCTCCAACACATTCTGAGTCTTTAACCTTGGGCATGTCACAGACTCAGCTCTCTAGGAAACTGTAATGTTATAAATTGTGGAGAAAGTTCCAACCTGCACTGGTAGAGCCAGCTCCCTGTCCTAGGAATTCCCTAACGCCAAGGAAATCAGAGGGCCCATCCCTATCTCTCTTTCCTACTAGGTGCTGCGGATATAAAGACCAAAAAAAAAAAAAAAATTAACAATTCCTGCCCTCAAGGACAGATTTTATCATTACGACTACCATGACATCTCTTGCATCCATCCCCTTCTGTCTATTCGTGGGAGCCTCCACCTTCCACCTCCACCCTTTCCTTTAGGGGGAGAAAACATGTACATATAAGTATATAGAGAACACATCCAAAATAAATACGAGGTAGTTAAATACAAAATCAGGGGGAAGAGGGCACTCACAGTTGGGGAATTACTTCCTTTACTTAGTATAAAGCTAAACTTAACATTTTGGTTACTAGGATACTTAAATAATTATTTTTAGAAAGCTCAACTGGGGGCTCCTAGCACTATGTAAATACGACATTATTTTTTTATTACTGCTATTTTTTCCACCCTTTACTTGGGGCTCCAATTTAATTTTTTTTTTGAGCCAACTGAAAAACCCAGAGCTCCATTAGGTATCCTCAGATAAAAAGACTTTTTTCAAAAAGGTGGAATATATTAAGATTTTGAACTGATCAATAGTCATCTCTGTTTCATCCTCTTCTCTAGTCAACCAAGCTCAAGATTGATTACAGGCATAAAAAAAATATTGTGAGGGCCCCCAAGTCCTCAGTAGCTAGCTAGTCAGGCAGATTGGAGCACTTACCTGCTCTGGCTCTGACCGAGGGCAATTAAAACTTTGGTGGCCTTTCCCTTTTCAAATTGCCAAAAAAAAGAGGCTAAGAAAACGGGGAAAAGGGGGCCCTTTCTGCTGAGCATGTGGTAGGAAAGGCCTCTGCTTTCACTGTTTGACAGGTGTGTGTGTGCTGGGCGCTGACTGTGGCTGCCCCCAGTTACTCATGAAACCCGAGCGTGTTTGTAAACAGTCTGCGCTTTCTCAAACGGGCCCTGGGGAGCTGGTGCAGGAAGTCAGATTGCACAAATCTACCTAATTTGGCACGATACGTTGAAAGCATGCTTGAGTGACCGTAATTGCGCTGGGGCTGCCTTCATTTAGCAATCTCAGGGCATACCTTTCCAATAACAACTGCAGGCGATATAAATTCAATCTCTTGTTTGTTTCTGAAAGTGATTAGCCTGAAAAATTTGGAATTTAAACACTCATAATTGCAAAGCGTTATTTACATTCAATTTTGCTCTGTTTAAAAAACTTAGCCCCCCCCCACCTCTTTTCTCCCCAATGTTTCAGAGAATTCACTTTCAGTGGGTGCAAAAAGAGTAGAATTTGAAAATTTTATCAAACAGAAGTCAAGCATTGGGGGGTGGCGGAGGGGTGAAAGGAGATCTTGTTGTGCGCTCCCCCTCCCCCAGCCTGAGCTTTTTAATAAAGCATTGCCCTGGGTCAGGGGGAGAGATAAGTCCATACCCCAAATTTTTAGACTAGAAGATATATATAGGGTCCTAGATTTAAAGCTGGAAAGGAATTTATAGAAGCCATCTAGCTCCAATCTTCAGTTTACTGATGAGAAAACAGGTTTCGGAGATGTCCAGTGACTTAATGCAAAGTCATAAAGGTAGCAAGTGACAGAGGTGGGATTGTGAACCCAAATATTCTAACGCCAAATTCTGTTCCATGCCAGTCAAGAGACCCAAGATATTTTTCAATGAATTCTGCCAAATGATCTCACGTCTCTCTCTCTCTCTCTCTCTCTCTCTCTCTCTCTCTCCCCCCTGTCTGTCTCTGTCTGTCTGTCTCTGTCTTTCTCTGTCTCTGTCCCTGTCTCTCTCTCTCTCTCTCTCTCTCTCTCTCTCTCTCTCTCTCTCTCTCTCTCTCTCTCTCTCTCTCTCACACACACACACACACACACACACACACACACACACACATCTAGTTCTAGTGCCACCTTATTTGCTCTGGATCCTTGGATAAGTCATGTACACCTCTCTTGGCCTCAGTTTGCTCATCTGTAAAATAAGGGGGTTGAATTGGATGATTTTATATTTCCCAAGCCTCAGTTTTCTTTGCTGTTGCTGAAATTTTTTAATTTTAATTTTCTCTTCCTTCTTCCCCACCCATTAAGAAGATAAGAAATATGCCCATTGCACATATGAAGCCATGCAAAACATATTTCTACATTAGCTATGTTGTAAAAAAAGTGAGGAAAATAAAGAAAAAAATGCTTCCATTTGCAATCAGTCTATCAGTTCTCTCTCTGGAGGCGAGTAGCATTTTTCATCATGAGTTCTGTGAAATAGTCATGCATAATGGTGTGGATCAGAGTTGTTAAATCTCATAGTTGATCTTTGTTACAATATTGCTGTTACTATAATACGATGTTCTCCTGGTTCTGCTCATTTCGCTTTGCATCAGTTCATATAAATTTTCCCAGGTTTGAGGCCTTCAGTTTCTTTGAACCAAGGAACATTTCTAGAGTCTGTTCCCTCTAGCTTGCTTATCCTAAAATCACTTTACATTTATCCTTTATATGATTTTTATTTATTCATCTGTGTATATTATTTTCCCCAATATAATGTAAGTTCATTAAGGGCAGGGACTGTTTAATTTTGTTTTTAATATTCTCAGCAGAGTGCCCAGTGTGTTAGGGGTTTAACAAGTATGTGTTAAATTGAATTCACTCCAGATCTAAATCTTATGATTTCTAAACAGCGCTGAAACATTCAACTGGTACACTAAATGTGTCCCCACATGCCTAGGGATCCCCCAGGTTAGAGAAATCAAAAAGTAACCTAGATTCCCCCTCTCCCTAGATGGGAGAAAACTCCATTTTACATAATAGATTGAGAAGGTGAAGGGGAGAAGAGGGAGATCACAATCCCAATTTAGGTTTATAGAGGATGAGAAGCACACTCAAGTCTAACCAACCTGGAAAGATTCTGAGGACAGGCCTGGGAATGTGCTCTGTTTGTCCACCCAAGACCAAAGTAACCACACCTGGAGAAGATGCTCATCAAAAGGAGCACTAGTGTGAGAGATTTTCCACCATGGCAGCACTCAGAGATACTTCATCAAGTTATATCTGGGTTGTTCTCAGTATCTGTGGGAAGGCTACCTATCTTCATAAAATCTTATTCTAAAAGTTTTAAAATACTTTTTATGGCTTAAGGTTTTTTTTTTTTTAAAGAAATTCATAAATTGCAGGGGAAGATTCCCAAAATCTATATGCCTGGGGGTCTCAGAAGTTCTAGATCCACCATGGTTTCATGGATCCCTTCCAACTCTGACATTCTCTGTCTGTATCAGTCAGAGTTTTAAACCAGATGTGATACCATGACATGGGACTGGAAGAGATGGCCTTCCAATGCTGGCTTGTCTCTTCTCCATCCATATCCTTTTTGTAACAAAGCTGCTACTCAGCCTTGGACCAGTAATAACAATAATAACCAGTGTTGATATAGCACTTTAAGGTTTACAAAGCTATTATTATGTGCTTTTTATAGATGAGGAAAATGAGGCAAACATAGGTTAAGTGACTTGCCCACAAAGCTACTAAGTATTCCAAACTGTGTTTGAACTGAGTTCTTTGTGACTCTAGGTCCAGAGCTCTGTTGACTGCACCACCTAGCTGCTGCTGGAATGTCCTGGAGATTTTTATCAGTCACTTGAATATAGGCATACATGGCCTACTTATCACATTTATAGACCACACACAAGTGGGAGAGACATCTGACTCATGGGATGTCAGAGTTAAGATTCAAGAATATCTTCCCAACAGATAAAAAAATGGGCCAACATTAAAAACATGAAATTTAATAGGGATAAATGTGAAGTCTTACATGTGTGAAGTCTTACACGTGGGTTCAAAAGAAGAAATTCACAAGAACAAGACAGGGGAGATGTGGTAAGAGGAGAGCTCATCTGAAGATATCTGGGGACTGTAGAGGACGGCAAACTCAAGATGAGGCAATGGTGAGCTAAGCCAGGAAAGCTAATGCAATTTTAGGCAATGTTAAGAGAGGCATAGCTGGGTCTGGTGGTGCATATACACAATCCCTACTGTTCTGAGTTTCAGTGAACACAGTGTCCACATGACATTTGATTTTATTACAATAAGCCCTCAGAACTGGAGGTCTACCAGGTTGTTTAAGGTGAACCGGCCCAAAGGGAAAATGAAGTAGGGCAAAGCTCCCATGTTTCCATCTTGAATGAGATAGGGAGACCCAATCAGAGAGAGACAATTAGACAGACAGACAGAGACAGAAGAGAGACAGAAACAGGAATAAAGAGAGGTATAGAGACAGACACAGCTGTGCTGTGGTTAGATCACATCTACTGTACTGTGTTTTGTTCTGGGTGCCAGATTTCAAGGATATTAGTAAGCTAGACTGGCACCAGTAGAGTCAGCCAGGATCATGAAGAGATGGGTGACTGCTATATGAGAATTAGCTGCAGGAATTAGGGATGTTTGACCTGGTGGAAGGGAGACTTGGAATGGGGAGGAAGGATAAGGTGTGTTAGTTGTTTTCAAATATATGAAGCCTCGTCATGTGGAAAACCGATTGGACTCTGGGTCCAGAGGCAAAACCAGAAATTGTGACCTGTAAGTTGCCAAAAGGCAAATGGAGTCTGGGGTTAAGGGAAAACCGCCCAACAACTCAGACTATCCAAAAGGGTATGCTTCCTGAGGCCGTGAGCCCTGTTCACTTGGAGGGCTTCAAACAAAGGCTGGATTACCATTGGTTGTATATACCATAGAGAGAATTCTTGTTCAGATGTGGGCTGGACTGCACAGCCTCTGGGGTCCCTGCCAACCCTGAGATTCAGAAAGTCTATGATGGCTACAATTCTTTCTTATTCTAAATCCTCTGATCCTATAAAGGGCCATCTCAGTGAAAGTGCGAAGGTTTCAGTGCAATTAATTGTACTGTGGCTGACATCATATGCAACCCATGGAAATTAGGCACAGAGGGATGTCCACTCTCAGTTTAGAAACCTGAAAATTTTTAAACTATAAACATTTTAAAGAGTTTTTCTCTTTACTTTTGCAATAAAAATAAGGAAAACATCTGCCTGGAAGGTGCTAACCAACTGATGACATTCAAACATCTAATCAATCTTGGACTTGGGAAATGGGGGTGGAGAAAAGGAGGGTGTGCTCTAGCACTGCTCAGAAAATTCATCTTAAAGGGGAAGGTGTTGTGTGGTTTTAAGTTATGTCTTCATTTGTATGGCTGAGATTCAAAGACCCCTATTTAACCACAGTTCATTGGGTGATGTCAGGGAGCTGTGGATGATGGCCAGCGTATTTTCCCCTTTGTGAGTATAGGAATCAAGAACAGGTTTCATTGTAGCCCATAGCAGAAGCGTCTGTACTGTCCTCCTAAATCCAAATCCATCACTTTATTGACTACCTCTAATAACCACAGGAAGAGGACAGGCTCTTTGAGTATTCTCCTGATAGCTGAGCTACTTTCTGATGGAAGCAGAAGCCACTGACTTCCTGACACTTTTAGTAAAGGGCATTGATGTCAGGAAGGCTTGCGTTCAAATTCTGCTTGAGGAATTTACTAACTGTGTGACTCTGGGTATATCACTTAGCCTTTCTCAGTCTCAGTTTCCTCATCTATAAAATGGTTACAATAATAGCTCTTACCTCCCATGGTGGTTGTGAAAATCAAATCGGATAATCTACTGAAAGTGCTTTGCAGATCATAAAGCCTTATGCAAATGTTAGCTATTATTATTATCTGTCAAATTGGGATAATACTGGCACCATGTATACCTCAAGGAGATATCGTGAGAGTCAAGTGAGATAATGCAAGTGTAAGCACTTTGTAGCCATGGTGAACTACGCAAACATTGGCTATTATTAGTATCATCCTTATTGAATCTAAGAGTGCCAAATGGGCATCTGTGGCATTTTAGGAAATGAATGAGGCCTTTCCTGTCTTAAAAGAAACCTCTCTTTCCTCCTCAAGAGAGTCTGTGAGACACTGCAGCCTCCTCTGCATGACTCTGGGCCATGCTAGTGAATAGTGGTTCTCTCTGCAATGGGTGGGTCATCCAGTTGTCTGAATCTCTGCAGGTATATTAATCTCAAGTGAATTCTTAGAAACTCTTAGTTTTGTATTCAGATTCCTCATAGCAAGTATAGATCAAGGTTCCTTATAGGTCTAGGTCTCTCTAATGGATAATAACAACTGAAGTGTATGTGGTGCTTTGAAGCTTTAATGTACTTTACACACCTATATATATCTACATAGATATACATACATATATGTATATTCATGTGTACATAGATGACTATGTATATATGTGTATGTGTATATATGTACATACACACACGTATATTTCTTTTTTTGTAGTCAATTGGGGTTAAGTGACTTGCCCAGTAAATGTCTGAGACTGGATTTGAACTCAGGTCCTCCTGACTCCAAGGTCAGTGCTCTACATACATATTTCAGTGGATCCTCACAAAAACCCTGTAAGATATTATTGTTATAGATACTAAAGGTATTTTCCCATCCCCCAATTTGAAAATGAGGAAACTGAGGTTTTGAGAGGTGAAGTGATTTTTCTAGGGTCACATGGGTGATGAGTGGTCTGAGTTTGAATATACACCTCCCTGACTCTGAGTCCCCTACACTACACGCTATGGAACCATGTTTCTCTTGATAGTTCCTTACGCCTAAATTTTTCTTTAGTCCGTAGCCCTTGGGCCAGCTCCCCTGAAAAGTTCCCTTCTGTCATCTTGAACTTCTCCCTTTACCTGGCATCTTGGCTAGCTATCATCTCTTTCTTCTAGTCATTAATACCTAAGATCATGGAATTTAGAAACAGAAGGGATGATGTATTCAAATCATTCCATCAAACTTGCAAGATCCTTATTTGAAGACGGAGAAATTAAGATCTAGAAAGATAAAGGGATTTCCTCACCATCACACTGATAGTAAATGGCAGAACCAGAAAGCAAACCAGGTCTTCCGCTCACCAATCCAGTGCTGTTCCCATTGTACCATGCTGCCTCCCATACTTGAAGACAAACATCCTGTCTCCTTTGCCTACCTGCCATGTTGTCTTGGTGCTTTCCTTGAGGCTGTATAAGAGGTGCCTCAGAGTTCTTAGCTTCTCTTGGTGAGGAAGATACATTTCATGGAAGACAGGACCCCTCCTGTTTGCTTAGCATCAAGGAGAACCTCTCAACAAATTGTTAAATCAGTAAATTAAATACTTTGATTAACGAAAAGGATAAATTCCAAAGACATGCATCATTATTAGAGGTTTTTTACCAGGGATGGACTCAGGTGCAGCAAACCATTATCTCCTCAAGAAACAGGTGATTGAGGGGAAGAAGTGAAGAGGGAGAGAGGGGCAGCTCCAGCCAATGAAATGGCTGTACCAGTGGCCCGCCTTCAAGAACCAGGGTGGGACTCCAGGTTGGGAGGCATGGTGCTGGACAGCCTTGCTTTGCTCCTCAGGGCTGACCGTGTTAGGAATTTTTGTGGCTTGCAGGAAGCTGAAGATTTTACCTCCTGCATTCTGTGTCTCCCTTTAGAGAAAAAGCCCACATGTAGCAGCAGGACACTAGGAGACACACGCAATATTTTCCTGGGGTCAGATTTGTTAAATTGATTTATAATTCCACAAGATAAAGATTCTAGCTTTGGAGAGTGTCAAGTTCCAGAAATCTGGCTTTTGACTGAGTGCTCATTATCTTTGCAAAGAAGAAAGGTCCATAAAACTGGGCTTTGCCCTGGCATGTGGGAAGCCACACAAGGTAGTGGAAAGAGTGCTGGGTTGGTAGTCAAAAAGACTTGGGTTTGAATCACAGCTCTGCCACTTATTAACTACGTGACCTTGGACAAGTCACTTAAAATAAGAGACTTGGGCTAGTTTCCAGGCTGCAATGGACTCATCTGCAAAATTAGAGGACTGAGCTATTAGGTCCCTTTTAGCTGTCTGTTTATGATCTAATACTCTCTCTTCCCTGTCCTCCTCCCCCCACTTCCTGCCCATCCCAGTATCTACTAGTAACAAGATGCTAGCTTTATGTGTAAACAGAACATGATACTTTACATGGTACAATGTGAAAGACAACATAGCAAGAGCCTCTGTCCAAAAATATTTCCAACCCATACAACTTGATGCCTGAAATTTGAGCACCATGGTCTTTTTTATTGGGTTTAAGTCAGCATCTTCAATTGTTCTGGACAGCAGTTAAAATACCTCTAGAATGCAGGGAAGCAAGTAACACTTGCTACAGAATTAGACATAGACTATTGTTACTTTAGAGGAAATTATTGTTACTTTAGAAGAAATTTTAGAGATTGCCTAGTCCAAAGACTTTTAACCTGGGGTCTCTGAACTTGTAATTTTAAAGTATTTTGATAACTGTGTTCTGATATAACTGGTTTCCACTGTAATCTTTTATAGTTTCATACATTTAAGAACATTCTGAGAAAGGGTCTTAGACAACATTAGACTGCCCCAGGGGACCATGACACACACGAAAAGGATAAGAATCCCTGATCTAGTTCAATTCCCTTCTTTACAGATTAGGAAATTGAGTTCTACAGAACTGAGGTGAAGAACTCAAGGACACAGAACAAGTTAGAGACTGAGCCAGGATTGGAACACAGATATACAACCCAGCATTCCTTCCACTGTATCACATTCATTAATCAAATTGGTTTCTAACCATGACAAGTAACTGAGAAGAGATGAGATCATTTTGATAGGGAAGGAGGTAGAAAAAGTCTGAGTATGAGAAAGAGAAAACCTGTTTAAACCAGTCAAAAAATTGTTTTTTGAAAGAGTCAAAACCAGTTTGAATTGGTCAAAGCAGACCCTAATCTGTTGGAACTGACCAAAACCAGTTACAACCAGTCAAAATAGGTCAGAATTTATTGAACAATTCAGAAATAGTCACTACTTTGAATTAGATTACACGGGCTCAAACCAGTCAGAATCTGTCTAAGGTAGACAAAACCAATTTGACCCAGTCAAAACTGGTTAGAACCTGTTTGAATAGCCTGAATCAGTCCCAAATGGTTAGAACCAGTATAAAGTAATAAAAGAAAAAAATTTCTTGAATTGGTTTAAACTAGTCAGAAACAGGGAAGGCAGGACCAGGTCTCCAACACAGTAGAATGCCCCAGGGTCAAAGGAAATATGACTGGGTGAATAAGGAGGGAAGGGACAGAAAATAGAGGTGTCAAAGGCAAACCTTGCTTCTTTCATGCTTTTCTTAGGATTGGTTCAGATCCATGACCTTGAAAGTTGCAACACAACTGGAATACTTGGTGTAAACACAGCGGCCTAGCGTACGTGTATACGGGAATGAACATAGGTTGGTGGTGAGACCAAAGTAGGGGGTAGGAAAGAGAACAAGGATTTATTAAGTACCTACTATGTGCCAGGTAGTATGACTAAGCACTTTACAAATGTTTTCTCGTTTGATCCTCACAACAGCTCTAAGAGTTAGATGATAATATCATCCCCATTTTACAGTTGAGAAGGACAAAGGTAAGGTGACTTGTCCAGGGTCACACAGCTAGTAAGTATCTGAGGCCTTATTTGAATTCAGGTCTTCTTGACTCTGAGTTCAGTGCTCTATATGTTGCACCTACCTGTCTAGGTGGTAGTAACTGGGGCTTTGTTTTTTGGTGGAGAGGACTAGATAAAAGAGAATGAAACCATGGGAAGCAGCAGAGGGGTAAAGGACGAGGAAGTAGAAGGAGGAAATAGCATGAAGAAACCAGAGGATGTGAGGGGAAAGGTCTTTTCTCTTCTCTTTCACTGCTGGTTGGGTCTTCTTAGTCATTTGAGACCTTATGTAGACAGGGGTGCCATATCTAGACAAGGAATAAGTTGAACCTGATGACCTCCATAAGTCTCTTCCAATTCTGAAAATCTATAGGTCCATGATGTCATTCTCTTTGGGGGAGGGAGAAATAAGATTCCCTGGGATGCTTCAGAGATCTCTGAGTCCCTGGCAGAAGGCAGCATCTATTAGAATAATAAAAAAGACAAGCATTTCTAATGATCTCCTTTGTGCCAAACACTGTGCTAGGCATTAGGGATAGAAAGAACTAATGAATGAAGGAGCAAGGGGTAAGTTAGTGCTCACTTACTATGTGTCAAGTATGATGGTGAGACAAGATCAAAGAAGTCCCTGCCCTCATGGAGATACATTCTCTTGGAGGAAGAGGGCAAGTACAGAAACAGATACAAAATATATACCAGATAAAAAGAGCTTTATAGAGTTATAAAACACATTTTTTGCAACAATCTTGTTAGGCAGGAAATATAGATTCCATTACAATTTATTTTACCAGCCTAAGACTCGGAAACAAGTGGTTATTCAGTCAGCAGACTCAAAACAAGTAATCCAACAATCATTCGATTCACTGTGGGGAAAAAGGCTAAGTCCATTTGTAGAAATGGAGTCACTCATTGATTTATGGAAATCTCTTTTCAACCAGTTGTTTGGTTATGGAGTGGACCTAATCAGAGCCTCAGTCTCTTTCCTGCTCTCAGCTTTGGGGGACTTCGTTGGCCCCAGTCTGAAAACCTTGACGGGTAGACCTTGATGCGTAAGGGCTAGGGTCTGATCCATTGCAGAGTTGGATGGGATTGACCTATCGTCAAGGGGAGAGAAAGCCCCTTTGTGGGAAGGCTTTTGATGATTAAGGCAAGCAGACCTGGCCTTTCTGAATTCCTTTAGAAAGCAGCCAGTTCTCTCAGGGAAGGAGAATATCCAACTTGTGTCTCTTTATTTTTACCCCCTTTGTTTATAGAGCAGATGGGAAATATTACCTGAAACAAGTCTTTCCTGCATAAATGTAATGCCTTCTGGAAAGAACCATCTTTTTTTTCTGTTTCTGTACTTTATGTTGCTGCTCTCAGGCAGGACAGTGGAAGGCTATGTTGACGAGCCAGGATTACTGAGCAAGTCCCTTTGGAAATGAATCCGAATTACCATTAGTGCTGCTATTTGGAAATCCGCTTACTTATTTTTATATAATTTCCAGGTTTGAGGCCCCTGAACAAATAGACTTTTCAATGTTTTGCCTTCCTTCCAAAACATCTAAAATGGCCAGTGTCTTCCAAAGAATATTTCTGAGGAAAAATCTGTGTGATTTGGAATAAGTTAGCAGGAGATGAAGACCCACAAGGGTGGTTCAATTCAGCCAAAAAGAGGCTCCCTGTCTCTTGAATCTTTCATAATGAGGCTGAGGTGGGCAGGAATGAGAGAATAAGAGAGGGGGGGGGAGAGGGAGAGAGAGGGAGAGAGAAAGAAAAAGGGAGAGAGAGAGGGAGAGAGAGATGGAGAGAGAGACACAGAGAGAGAGGGAGAGAGAGAGAGAGGAAGAGAGAGAGAGAGAGAGAGAGAGAGAGAGAGAGAGAGAGAGAGAGAGAGAGAGAGAGAGAGAGAGAAAGGAGGAGGAAGAAGACGAGAGCAGAGGAGAGGAAAGGTGAGGAGAGCAAGGGGGGGGAGACAGAGTCAGAGAGCCAGAGAGAAATGATGGTCTTTTACTGAAGGATCAAGAGGGGAAGAACCCCAGAGGTGGTTCTGTCTCCATGGATGTCTCGGGTGTACTTGGTTACCCCCAATGTGAAAGAGCTATTCATCCAGTGAGTCTTTACTGAGCATCTCCTGTGCGAGGCCATGTTGTGAGGGAGACAGTAGGAGGAAGAATTAAATAAAAATCAACCACAGACCACATCTGGAGGACAGTGTTGGGTTCTAGGAAGCACAGTTTTAGGAGGAGCACTGGAAAGTAGGCTTCTATCCAAAATAGGGCAACTAGGACAGTAAAGTGGTGGGAGCTGAAAGGGATTAGAGAGACCAGTTTGTGAAAAGAAAAAAAAGTGGTGACAAGAAGTATAGACAACTCTTTCAAGAAAGTCGCAAAGGAAAAAGAGCTATTGGATCAAACAATAAGCATTTCTTAAGTGCCCACTAGGTTCCACGCACTATTCCCCTAGTGTAACCACCGTAATAAAGTAGGGAAATAATCCCTACTTGCAAAGAGTTTACATTCTAATGGGGGAGACCACAGGGACACATAAAAGCATATACAGAATAAAATATAGAGAATTAATACAAATACAATGAAATGGAAGGTAATTTGAGGTGGGGGCATTAACAGTTGGGGGAATGAGGAAAGACTGTGTAGAATGTGATGTTCAAATGAAGAGGAAGGATCCTATGAGGTGAAGATGAGGAAGGAATGTGTATTCTAGGTATGGAACATGGTCATTGAAAAGACGTGAAGATGGGAGCAGGAGTGTTGTATGTGAGGAAACGAGAGTTTGGCTGGATGGATACAGGGTAGTTTAGGCTGAGATTGCGAAAGGCTTTAAGCACTAAACAGAGGAGTTTATATCTAATTCTAGAGGCAATAGGAAGCTACTGGAGTTTGTGGAGAGTAGGGGAGTGATGGTTGGATCTGGCCTTAAGGAAAATCACTGACAGCAGCATGAGAGTTGAGTGAAGTGGAAGAGACTTTAGGCGGGGAGCACAATTTGTCCAAATAATCTATGTAATAGGTAACACGGTAGCTTAAGGAAGTAGCAGGGTCAAAGGAAATCTTATATACTTATGCATGTGCGTGTCATTTCTCCCATAGAATGTAAACTTCTTGAGGTCAGGAACAGTTTCATTTCTGTCTTTTTATTCCCAGCACAAGAAGCAGTGAGGTAGCTTGAGGAGGTAGCAGAACTGAAGGAAAGTTTTTTATATACTTAAGTACATGCTGTTTTCCCCATAAAACATAAGCTTCTTGAAGGCAGGAATTGCTTCATTTTTATCTTTTTATTTTCAGTGCCTACAACAAGATCTGGCACTTGGTAAGCGCCTAATAAATACTTATTGATCAGTTGATTTGTGTGTGTGCATGCGTGTGTACATACTATTTTCCCCCAAACAATTGAGGAACATTACACATGTAGTAGGGTTACATATCTATTAGGTTACATATCTAGTCAGTCTAGCCCATAGTAAATTCTTATTTTTATTTGTTAGACTTTGGAACGAACCCATGGTGGTGGGGGGGAAGAAACTGGAGACAAGGGAGAGAGAAGATATTTGATGGAACAGCAGCTCAGACTGGGAGAGAATTGGTGAGGTCAGGAGTACTAAGTTAGAGGACTTAGCTTTGGAAAGGAGGAGGGATCCCTCAGGTTAAAACAGAAGAAATAAAATAGAAGGGAGGATGAAGATCAAGAAATTTAGAGGCATAGAGGAGGAAAAAAACCCCAAACAACAACCATTTACATACCAGTGCTTTATGGTCCACAAAGTAGTGAAGTGGATACTATAAATATTATCATTTCCACATTACAGTCAGGAAGACAGACAACATGGTAGAGAGACTACGTCAGAGTCTGGAAGACCTGGGTTCAAGTCTTGCTTTGGACACATTCTAGCTCAGTGACCCTGGGCAAGTCTTGACCTCTCAATGATTTAGGCAACTCTCTAAGACTAAAAATTGCATCCAAGGTGCCTTAATTGATGGAGGGAGTACCTTGTACTAATGAATCCCAATTCTAGACTTTGATTCCTACTTTACTGAGAAGATGAAGGCCACCTAACATGGGCTCCCACATCTTCTCCTCTTCAGGAAGGTCTTAGTGTTAGAAATCTGTTAGAAACTATAGCAGTTCACTATGTGGTTGCAAAGAACTGGAAACCGAAGAGATGACCTTCCGTTGGGGAATGACTGAATAAGTTGTGGTATATAGTTATGTTGTAATTGTTGTCATTTGTTCTTTGTTTTCCGAAAAGGACTAATGACATCACAAGTGATGCCTTGACTGGTGGACAAATAGGATTTAAGTGAGGCAGAGTTGCATAGGCATTCCTTTGTCTTCCAGAATCATCAAAGTGCAGTGGCAAGACAAAAGTCAAGATGACTGGCCATTGAATGCAGCAAAAGACTTTGGTGTCTTTGATGCTGACCAAGCTCAAGCAGCTCCACAGCGTCTGCTTCAGCTGTTTTCATGGATGTTGGAACAAACTATTTTCATTCACCAGAGGAAATCTTCACCTGCCTGTAGACACCTGTAGGGGTAGACACCTGCCTAACTCATCAACGGGTTTGAGGCCCATTACCCTCAACCAGGTTTAGCTCATTTGCTGAGATGGTTTACCAGGGTGTAGCTGCTCTACATACTTCAGCTTCTTGGAGATACAGGTGAAAGTTGGGTGAAAGGTGGCCACCAAAGATGAAAGAGCAGCCCTGAAAAGGGCTCAGCAAACCCTTATATCAGAGGTGCTAGTCTTCCTAGAACACCCATACACCCATGTAATGGAGTACTACTGGGCTGTAAGAAATGATGAGGTTGATTTTAGAAAAACATGGACTTGTATGAAATAATAAAGAGTGAAATGAGCTGAACCAAGAGAACATTGTATATAGTAGCAGCAATCATTAAAAAAAACTGTGAGAGACTAAGCTATTGTAAGCATTATGAATATTCAAATCAACTACAAAGGACTTGTGAAGGAAGATGCTATCCACCTCTGGAGAAAGAACTGATAAAAGGAAGTATGTATTGTATAGTGCCACAAATATAGTTGTGTCAGATGTTGACTGTCTCTAATACAGGGGTGGGAGGGAGGGAAAGATACAGCTCTGAACTCAAAATATAAATAAAATTTAAAAATTAAAAAAAAAGAAATGTAAGTATGTAAGCCTAAAACATCCTTAACACAATAAAATGCATGCTAAGGTTAAAAAGAAGAATAGAAAAATAAAGAAAAAAGAAATCTGGGCACAAGTCTTGGGTACATATCTTTTTTGGGGGGGCTTTACATATCTAGTAAGCACTGCAACCAGGACTTGGGTCAGATTTCTAGCACCAAGATCTTTCTAAAGAGATGTGGGAGCCTGTGTTAGGTGACCTTCCTCTTCTCAGTAAAGTGGTAATCAAAGTCATCTGAGAGTGAGGGGGTGGGTTTCTTCATCTGTAGAATGGAGTTGAGCTATCTGAATTCTCAGGTATCTTTCAATTCTAAGTCATATTAAATAACGATTCCATGTGTTATTCCTCTCAGGTAGCTTATTTTTATTTTTAACATGAGCCTTTAGGCCAAAGAATTCCAGTTACCATGATGGATCAATGAGGGAACATATATTTGGTGAAGTAGATCTATCAGCCCTTGTCATCATGCCATGTATTATCATACTCTCTATCCCTCATTAACATCTTTGTAACCAGTCAGTCAGCAAGCATTTTTTATGCATAAATCTGACCATCTTACTCCGCTTAAAAATCTTCCATGGCTCCTTACTCAAATCCTGTGTAAAGTTAAGACTCCTTGACCTGGCATTCTAGGCCCTTCAGAATCTGGTACCACCCTAATCTTTTCTCATATTGTTCCCTTTCATGTGTTCTATGCCCCAGCCCAACTGGACAGCTCTACTCAACAACCACTTCCTATTTCTCTTGCCTCAGTGTTTCTTGTGCCTGAAATATTCTCCCTACTCTTTTTGCCTGAAGAATTTTTGTCCATCCTTTAACATTCACCTCATATGCCATCTCCTCCGGGAAGTCTTTCTGGATCTCCCATCAGTGATTTCTTCTTCCAAGACCTATTTTGCATCTCTTTAAGGTCCTTAGTCTCTGTGCTAGTGTCTAATCTTCTCCCTACCTCCCCAGAAGATTGTAAGATTCATGAAGGCAGGGAGTCTGAATTTATCCTCCAAGCACCAAGCACAGTAGATATTTAATAAATATTGACTGAAGTGGAACCTAGTAAAGAGGCAAAGCAAGATGATAAAGAACAATTTCGGGCTAGAACAGTGTGCCGAGATCAAAGTATTAAGAAATGGAAAAGTTTAACCACGTGTTAAAAGCAGGGATGTTAGGGAGGGACAGGGCTGAGATGCTCTGATCCAGCATCTCTCTTATCTTCTACTCAGTGTCCACTGGAGAGAGCACAGAGTCCATCTCATCAGGAACAAGGAGAAACAAGGCTGGGGAGCCTTGAAAGGGAGCTTGCAAGTGGAAGATGAAGAACAGGTTCAGAGGAAAGCATACCCAAAGGAATTTTAAGTCTCAGAAAAGTAGAAGGAAAATGAGCAAACTGAAACCATGTGGATGCCTCGGGAAAGGGCAGTGTAGGGACAGGGACAGAAGCTGGGATTCAGAACTGGAAGATCTGGGTGTGCCCTGAATCATCCGAGCTATGTGACTATGATGAGTCAAATGGCCTTACTAAGCCTCAGTTTCCTTCTCTGTAGGATGTATATCACACCCCATGGGGTTTTGTAAGGAGAACACTTCTGTAAGCTTCAGAACACTTCATTTCAGAAGAGTAATGGGCTACTGTTTGCCCTCAAATGACTTTACTTTTCTCTTCAAAATGTGCTCTTCAGAGTACATTCAGTTCTAACCTAGTTTTTTTGATGAAAGATTCCTCTTTGCATAGGAACTGGAGCCATCAGATTTAGAGCTGTCAACCACCAAAACCAACCCCCTTATTTTACAGATGTAGAAACTAAGAGGTGAGAGGTAACAGAGCTAGAATTCAAACCTACATCCTCTGATTCTTGGACTTGGAGCATTATTAGTATTACTAATAATATATTAGTATATTATATATCACACAAAACAATATTGTGTTAGGCAGTCCATTATAATGGCTTAATTACAATCGTATGTATTATTATTATAATATACTGTAATTATTATACTATTATAATAGTATATGTTATAATTATATAACATATTTTATAATATATAACATAATATATAATTACCATGGTAATTATATATTATGTAGCTTTGTTATAATTATGCTATTATTTTACATAGTAATTATAGCACATATTTTATGTAGTGATTATAATTCTATAATACATAATATTGTAAGCTATATATCATGTGTGTGTTCACCCTTCGTTGCCGAAGAAGACCAAGCCATCAGAGAGATGATGACATGACTTGAAATTGACATTGTTTTGAGTGAGGGAGGGCTGTGCAGGTCACCAGCCTCACTTCTCCTCCAGAGCCATCTGAATCCAGTGACCAGATATTCATCAGGATGACTGGAGATGACCCAGGATGAGGCAATTGGGGTTCAGTGACTTGCCCAAAGTCACACAGCTAGTGAGTGTCAAGTGTCTGAAGTGAGATTTGAACTCGGGTCCTCCTGACTCCTGCACTGTGTTATGTTATGGAAGGAAATCTTTTCTGTGATTATATAATATAGCATATATAAAATTATAATATGAATTATATAGTATTAATACAACAGCAATGTATAATCATATACTATAATTAAATATTATAATATGACATACCACACAATATAATATTGTATGATATATAATATGATATGATGACAATGCTAATAGTCATTTTAATTATAATGAATATGATCATTATAACATATCAAATAATGTTATATAATTATAATATAATATTAAAATAATTATAATTAACAAAAATAGCTAGAATATATGTAGCACTTCAAAGTTTGCAAAGTGCTATGCACTACTGTCCAATTTTATCTTCACCATGATCCTGGGAGGCAGATGTTATTACCAGTTTTGTTTTGCAGGTAAGGACACTGATTTGCTCAGGGTGACAAAGCTAGTAAGTATCCAAGGTGGGATTTGAATTCAGGACTTCCTGACTCCAGGTCCAGCCCTCTAACCACTCCACCATCTAGCTGTGCATAGCTTCGTATCTCTTTGGGCTGGAAATGGAAGCAAGACATGGGGACTGCAGTACAACACTGAGGGCTATCTTCCGGCTGGGGCCTGGTATTTCCTGGCATTCCCAGGTCCTCGTGGTATGTGTGCTCTGGTAAGTCTGATTGTCCTTGAAAGGCCCTGGTGAGCACCATGGAAGGAGGCGTGGACCCAGGTTCTGGGTTTTTGACTTGCTGTTGTGCCTGTGATAAATTAGGACTGTGCTTGAACCCAAGGCCTGGCAAATTAACAGTTAATTAGGAGTTGATAAATGGCAGAGCCCTGGCAGCCCTCCCCTTCTGCCTCTTTTCAGCTATTACCCTTCTCTCCGATCTTGAGACAGCAAGTGTTTATGTGCTTGGAACAAGTGTCTGAGCCGACCACTACGTCTGCAGTTTGTCACCTATTTCAGATTGTTCTCACGTGTTTCCTCCTCACTGCCTGTTTCTTTTTAATGCTCTGACTGCTCCCTGATTTAACCAAGAGGCTTTATCAATATTTATGCTGAGATAGGGAGACCAGGGCATTGGGGGATTAGCCAAACATTTCTATTCAAAGTAGGAAGTAGAAACCAAGTCATATCCAGATGGGCACCACTGTCTATGAAGGGCTGTTTGATTTTAGTCGTTCGGGGTATTGAGTTTATTAGTCTATCTCAGTAGTCTCCTCTGGAAGGATTTGTGGCTAAGAACTCTAGCCAAAGGGAAATTCATCAATGATTGGGAAAGCCTTGGAGTGAGACCTTTGATGAAGTAGACTGAGTCCCTGGCTTCATGTTTCTAACTTGCCTTTCACTTTGAAGTCCTGGGCTCCTAGCTTCTGAAGTCTGGAAGGTTGCTGAAAAGAACACCCCTTCAGTGACAACTTTCTCTTAATGCTTTGTCCTTATTGCAGAGTGGAATTTATCCAGTCATGTCTTGACTCTGGGACTGAAACTTAAAGGCTTGTTGGACACTTGCTTATTTTACCGATCTCCAGATTTCGAGGAGCAAAAGGAAGGTCATCTGGTTATAACCTGAGAACCTCAGATAACTAAATTAATGTTCTACCCTGGAACCTCAATAGACCCTGTGCTTAAAGTTACCTCTTTGGGATGCATTGAGGAGTTTTATTTCAGTCAGTTCAACTCCTGGGATTCTTACAAAGAGAGACGGACATTTTCTTTTGAAGAAAACAAGATATGATTCCCCTACATATGTCAAAAATGGACTTTTATGGCTACAATAAACATTGATCTTGTAGGCCATTGAAGCAAACTTCACACCCTAACAGTCATTGTTCAGAAATTTAAATCTTACCAATCAAATCAACTGAGAAGGAAATGGCAGACCACTCCAGTATCATTGCCAAGAAGATCCCAAATGGGGTCACAAAGAGTGGGATATGACTGAAAATGAATCAACAACAATGCCTTGTGAGGATATTGGTGCTTGTATTACAGAACAGTACCATCTCAACACTGTATGTTATAAGGGATTTCTTCAAGGACGTATCTGATTATGTTGTATGTGGAATTCAATGAACCTCTCTTCTTGACTGATAAACTTTTGACTTTTAGAGTGGTCCAAGACAAAGCCCTCTTCAGCGCAATGAGAAATTAAAGGAATAATTTCTGACAGAATACCATCCATGGCACACAGGCAGACAGAGCTTTTGTTCCTTTGAAATGGGATGGGGCTTATTACTATGCAGGGGGTACTCTAACAAGAGAATGAAGATTGCTAAATTTTCAACGTGAGTATTTGCACCCTGGGAATCAGCAAATACTCCAAATTAGTGCTTGATTTCTTTTGTTGATTGTCCAGTCTTAAGAAAGTGATGAAGAAAAAATTAATAACACATTAAATTAGAAAGTTTGTCTTGGATTCACTTCTCTCTCCTTTAAAAGTCAGTTGGGGGCAGCTACCTGATGCTACCCCAATAGAGAACCAGCCCTGGCATCAGGAGGACCTGAGTTCAAATCTAGCCTCAGACACTTGAACTTACTAGCTGTGTGACACTGGGCAAGTCTCTTAACCCTGATTGCCTTACCAAAAAAAAAAAAAAAAAGGAAGTTGTTAAACACCTCTTAGCACACCTTGCCAATCTGAGCATATCTTGGATACTTAAACAGAAAGCATTGCAAAATAGCCATGACTGTCCATGCCCTGCCCCGCCAAGTGGTATAGTAGAAAAAACTAAAAGCAGAAACAAAAAACAAAAATAGAAGATCTGATTTTGAATTCCAGTTCTACTATTTACTTGCTATGTGACTTCAGATAAGTCTCTCCCTCTCTAGCTTCAGTTTCCTCATCTATTGAATAAGGACAGCAGTTATTGCAATGACTACTTCAAAAGTTTGTTATGAGGATCAAATGTAGATATGCATGGGAAAAAAGTTTTTTTATTCTATAATGCTCTATAAATGTGAGCTATAATAGTTAAAAAGTGGAATTATCCCCTGAATGTACGTTGCTGTTCAGTTGTATCTGATTCTTCATAACCCCATTCTGGGATTTTGTCAGCAAAGATACTGGAGTGGTTTGCCATTTTCTTCTCCACTTCATTTTATTCAGTGAGGAAACTGAGGCAAACGTGGTTAAATGACTTGCCCAGGGTCACACAGCTAGTAAATGTCTTGAGTCCAGATTTGAATTCAGGAAGATGAGTCTTCCTATCTCCAGGCCTATCATTCCATTCACTGTAGTGCCACCCACCTGAATTAGAGCTGTCTAAAAGTTGCATGGCTGACCCCAGGAGGTAGTGGGTTCCCACTCAGTTGATGTCCTTCAGCAAGGTCTGGTTGATCACTTTTTGGGAATGATTTAGAGAAAAATGCTTTGCTTAGGTCCAAATTGTGCTAGATGGCCTCTGGGAAATCTTCCTACTCTTTCTACTCTGATTATTCTCTGCATTTATCCTGTTCTTTGAATGCACCTCACTCTGACGGAGCAGGACTGGATTGTGAGTGTTGGCTCTTTTCAGTGTCTGCTTTCAGCTACATTTCCAGCTTATCCCTCCTTCCACCACCCCCAGTCACTGAAGGCAAATGCTGTAAAATTCAGCCATGGCAGAATGTAGTGATTTCATGCTCTTTCCATAATGAATGCCTCCTGGGGGGAAAAATTCCCTAGAGGGCCTTAAAAGTGATTAAATCTGCCTTTGGTGGCAAGGCCTCAGATTAAATTAGAATCATTATAAACTTTGCACATTTGTTTAAATGAATTTCCCTTGGAAATTGAGTGCCATGCTCACATAAACATCACTTTTCTCATTAGGGGCCCATCCGATTAAATTCAGAAAGCCACATTTAAATAACATTACAGGACCAGCTTAAAACAACAAAGGCCAGAGAATTCTAAGGGAGAGGGGTGACACTGAGTTCCTAGCAAATTCTCTTTGGGAAACAAAGGGGCACGGAGATACAGCTGGAACATAGCACAAAATTCAAGATGATTCCATTTTATATCGCACAAACCCCTCATTTTATAGACTGGGAAACTGAGACCCAGAGAGGAAGCAATTTACCCAAGATCATACAACTAACTTGTGGTACATCCAAGATTAGAACATCCAAATCCATTGTTTTAAAGCTCATTGCACTGTCTACTTCCCCTTTATGAATGGTGAAGAGTTCTAGCAAGCATATCAAGTTGTATGAAATTCTTTTTTTTTCAGATTTTATTTTATTTTTTTATTTGTTTTCAACATTCATTTCCACAAAATTTTGAGTTCCAAATTTTCTCCCCATCTCTCCCCTCCCCCCACCCCAAAACTCCGAGCATTCTAATTACCCCTATCACCAATCAGCCCTCCCTTCTAACATCGCTCCCTTCCCTTATTCCCATCTTCTCTTTTGTCCTGTAGAGCAAGATAAATTTCTATACCCCATTACCTGTATTTCTTATTTCCCAGTTGTATGCAAGAACAATACTCAACAGTTGTTCCTAAAACTTTGAGTTTCAGCTTCTCTTCCTTCCTCCCTCCCCACCCATTCCCATTGGGAAGGCAAGCAATTCAATATAGGCCATATATGTGTAGTTTTGTAAATGGCTTCCATAATAGTCATGTTGTGTAAGACTAACTATATTTCCCTCCATCCTATCCTGCCTCCCATTTCTTCTCTTTTGACTTTGTCCTTCCCCAAGAGTGTTGACTTCTAATTGCTCCCTTCTCTCATTGCCCTCCCTTCCATCATCCCCCCCACCCTGCTTCTCCCCTTCTCCCCCACTTTCCTGTATTGTAAGATAGGTTTTCATACCAAAATGAGTGTGTATTTTATTCCTTCTTTGAGTCGAATGTGATGAGAGTAAGCTTCATGTTTTCTCTGTCACCTCTGCCCTTTTTCCCTCCATGGAAAAGTCTTTTACTTGCCTCTTTTATGGGAGATAATTTGACCCATTCCATTTCTCCCTTTCTCCTCCCAATATATTCCTCTCTCACCGCTTAATTTCATTTTTTAAAGATATGATCCCATCCTATTCAATTCACTCTGTGCTCTCTGTCTCTCTGTGTGTGCGCGTGTGTGTGTGTAATCCCACCCACTACCCAGATACTGAAAAGTTTCAAGAGTTACAAATATTTTCTTTCCATGTAGGAATGTAAACAGTTCAACTTTAGTAAGTCCCTTATGACTTCTCTTTGCTGTTTACCTTTTCATGCTTCTCTTCATTCTTGTGTTTGAAAGTCAAATTTTCTTTTCAGCTCTGGTCTTTTCATCAAGAATGCTTGAAAGTCCCCAATTTCACTGAAAGACCATTTTTCCCCCCGAAATATTATACTCAGTTTTGCTGGGTAGGTGATTCTTGGTTTTAGTCCTAATTCCTTTGACTTCTGGAATATCATATTCCAAACCCTTCGATCCCTTAATGTTGAAGCTGCTAGACCTTGTGTTATCCTGATTGTATTTGCACAACACTCAAATTGTTTTTTTCTAGCTGCTTGTAATATTTTCTCCTTGACCTGGGAACTCTGGAATTTGGCTATAATGTTCCTAGGAGTTTCTCTTTTTGGATCTCTTTCAGGAGGTGATCAGTGAATTCTTTCAATATTTATTTTGCCCCCTGGTTCTAGAATATTAGGGCAATCTTCCTTGATAATTTCATGAAAGATGATGCCTAGGTTCTTTTTTTGGTCATGGCTTTCAGGTAGTCCCATAATTTTTAAATTGTCTCTCCTGGATTTATTTTCCTGGTCAGTTGTTTTTCCATTGAGATATTTCACATTATCTTCCATTTTTTCATTCTTTTGGTTTTGTTTTATGATTTCTTGGTTTCTCATAAAGTCTCCATCTGTTGCATTCTAATTTTTAAAGAACTATTTTCTTCAGTGAGCTTTTGAACCTCCTTTTTCCATTTGGCTAATTCTGCTTTTTAAAGCATTCTTTTCCTCATTGGCCTTTTGGACCTCTTTTGCCAATTAAGTTAGCCTATTTTTAAAGGTGTTGTTTTCTTTAGCATTTTTTGGGGCCTCCTTTAGAAGCTGTTGATCTGCTTTTCATGATTTTTTTGCATGTCTCTCATTTGTCTTCCCAATTTTTCCTCCCCCTTTCTTACTTGATTTTCAAAATCCTTTTTGAGCTCTTTCATGGCCTGAGACAATTGAATATTTATTTTGGATGTTTGGGATACAGAAGCCTTGACTTTTATGTCTTTCCTTGATGGTAAGCATTGTTCTTCCTCATTCAAAAGGATGGGACAAGATATCTGTTCACCAAGAAAGTAACCTTCTATAGTCTTATCTTTTTTCCCTTTTTTGGGCATTTCCCCAACCAGTTACTTGACTTTTGGGTCCTTTGTCAAGAGTAGGGTATACTCTGGGTATCTGTAAGATCTTAGTTCCTCCAGGGTGGCACAATCAAGCATGTGCAGTGGTCTGGGAGCAAGAAGAGATTTTTGTGCCCAGAATCTTAGTAGAGTTTCCTCTTCACAACCACCTCACCTCCAGTTCCACCAAGCCAGCACTGGGAGCTGAGATTCAGATAAGCTGTGGGGGCAGGGCTACCATTCAATGTTAGATAAAGATCAGCTGCTGCAGGGCCTCCACGCAGGGCTGAGGTAAGAATCAGCTGCTCAGTGCTCCTAGGGGTTTTACAATCCAACAATGGATGCAGGCTGCTGTAGGGGCTGCTGTGAGAACTGCTGCTGCCTGCCTGATGTGGTCTCTTTGGCCGCTGCCTGAGGCCAGAGATATGGGAAGGCCCTTCTCCCTTCTGGGCCAGCTGAAAAAACCCTGTCACTGATCTTTGGCACCTGTGGGTTGAGGGATCTGTGAACCACTGCTACTGTGACTGGGGTTTCCACCCCCAAGGCCTGCTTTCATCCTCCTCCCAGAGCCACACTGCGTGGCCAAGGCTGGGCTGGTCTCTGCTCCACTTCTTGTGCAACAGATGTTTCCCGTCAGCCTTTTAGGTCACCCTGGGTTGGAAATCTCCTCCATTCTGTTGTTCTCCACTTCTGCTACTCTAGAATTTCTTGAGAGTCATTCTTTACAGGTATTTTATGGGCTGTGTGGGAAGAGCTAGTTATATGTACATCTTTCTACTCTGCCATCTTGGCTCCACACCCCTGAAATTCTCATGGATGTAGAAATTTATGTTGGGAATGGAAGTAGAAAGATAAGGGGGAAAGTCTTGGTTGCCTCTGAGGTATGATAGCAAGATTTGTAGTCCAAGGACCTGAAGTCCAATCCTAAATCAGTTTTCATTGCCTGACAATGAAACTGTGTGCCAGTTTCCTCCTCTATTTGATAAGGGGGTTGATCTCAAAAATACCTTTTAGTTTTCATCCTAAATATAAGATGTGATGATGCCTGTAGAGCTCCTTGTAAGCCTCATCGCATTATCTTAGGGCTGTTGAAATGTTTTTGCATAATGCGTACCTACCACAGGCTGTGTTGGGAGTGAGTTCCCCTATAAAGTTTGTTGAATGACTGGTGGACAGACACAGCCATTTGTAGTGTCAGAAAAGACTGAATTTTTGCTTTCTAGGATTGAACACGTGGGATTATGGGATTTAGATACGGAAGAGTCTTCAGAGATAATTCAGTCCAACCCGTCCTGTTTTTCAGACAGAGAATGGAAGCCTAGACAGCAAAGACTCATCCAAGGTCATAAAAACAGTAAAGTCTCATAAACAGGATCCAAATGATGAATACAGGGATTTTTCCACTTCATACTGTTCAAATTTGTAGCTATAAACTTCAGTTTAGTCTTGTCATTGGGTTGCTCTTATGCAGATAGAGATGGGCTTCCATTATTTTCCATTATGAATTTCCCTGAGACATTGGGATCAGATAGTGGGTCTTCTCAAGGGCAAGGATTGTATTTTACTTTTCTTTGCCTTCTTAGTGCTTAGCACAGTGCCTGATACATAGCAGGCATTTGAGAAATATTTATTGACTGGCTACATAGGAGGGTTGGGGAGAAGAAGAAGGTAAGACTCTTGGAGTGCTCACCCTCATGGACTGAGACTGAGCCTTGGAGAGAGGGTGATGTAACTTCCCAGTCCAAGACATGGCCTCTGTAGAAGAGGGAACCACACCACTAAGAAGTGAGACTACCTGAATGGTAGTCTCCTGTATAGGACAAAGCAGTTCCTGGGTGTTGTTGTCCTTGAATCTAGTCTTATAGCTAGAGAAGAATATTTCTTCTCTAGTCAGCCCTATTAGTCTCCCCAAATTCTAGCATTCTAGAATATAACCTGTCTGTCTGTCTGTCTGTCTATCTATCTATGTATCTATCTGTCTGTCTGTCTATCATGTACACATATACAGATCTATATTGCATATATACATAAAGATATATATAGATTTTGATCTATCTGTACACATACACACACACACATATATATATATACATATGGAGAGAGAGAGAGAGAGAGAGAGAGAGAGAGAGAGAGAGAGAGAGAGAGAACGGGTCTATCTATTTGTATACACACACACACACACACACACACACACACATATATATACTTATACAATCATAATTTTTCCCCCAATGACATGTTAAAATTTTTCTCAACATTTGTTGTTTTTTTGGTTTTGAGTTCCAAATTTTATTCCTTTCTCCAACCCTCACCCCCTTCCTGAGATGGCAAGCAATCAGATATAGGTTATATATATGTATATATATTTAATTTAATAGTTTTGATACATATAAATTAATAGGTTTAATACATATAAATATATATATTTAATAGGTTATATATATTTAATTTTTATATATATATATATGTAATTATATAAAACATTTCCACATTAGTCATTTTGTACAAGAAGACTCGAATAAAAGCAAAAGAATGAAAGTGAAAAATAGTATGCTCTAGTCTGTTAGAATCGAGCCTTTTAAAGACAGAAGGGGCATTTGCAAGATAACATCATTCTCTTCAGGAGAAGATCATGTGTAGGGCCCCTGAAGCTGGAGGGGCAACATGGGACTAGAGTCATTTTTGGGGGTAGAGAGACCTAGACTTTGTTCAGTTGTTTTCAGTCATGTCTGACTCTTCATGACCCCATTTGGGATTTTCTTGGCAAAGGTAGAGGAGTGATTTGCCATTTCCTTCTCCAGCTCATTTTAGAGATGAGGAAACTGAGACAAACAGGGTTGAGTGACTTGTCCAGAGTCTCACAGCCAGGAAGTGTCTGAGGCCAGCATTGAACTCACAGAGATGAGTCTTCCTTACTCCAAGTCTAGTACTTTGTCCCCAGATTTTATTCTTTGCTATTTCTGAGTTATTCAAATGGTATGGGTCCAATGGAAAGAGAGTTCTCTCTCTCTTTCATATAGAGATGTTCTCAAAGTCTTTTTGGGTCCTTAGAAATCTATCTTAAAGTTTTATAATATCACAATAACTTTTAGATACAGTAGAAATGAATATAATAGAACTACAAACAATTTCTACCCAGAGAAAAATAAAAGGGTTTCATCACATTCCCCTACCACGTTCTCTTCCTAGGTGAACTGCTGGTACGCTGTTGAACCCTTCAGATGTAGGGATCACTGGTCCCTTGGTAGGTTGAGCAGATGTGTTATTGGCATAAGGCACACTGAGAGAGAGGAAATAGAAATCAGGAAATGTACTACAGGATATAAAATCAGAGAATGTCAGAGCCACAAGGATCTTTGGAACAGAGAATGCCAGCACATCCTAGAAAGCATCTATATTTTACAGAGAAGGAAAGACTCAGGGACTGGAAGTGACTTGCCTCAGGTTCCACAATTTGTAACTGGCAAAGCTGGGATTTGAATTCAAGTCTCTGGATCTCAGTCCAGGATGGTTCTATTGGCAGCTGTTTGGTTGAGTGGGATAGTGATCTATGGACAATCTACCACTCTCTTTCTGATAACCATCTTAATTAATAGCACTTTTATCCTAAGTCTTTCCTAGGCTTAAGCAGCCATTTACTCTGTCTATAATCTTGCCATCAGCCCTCCCTCACTCAAAACTAAGTCCAGTGCAAGTCATGTCATTATTTCTCTGATGGCATGGTCTTCTTCGGCAACAAAGGACGAACACATAATCATGCCATATACTCTGAGGGCCTGCTAAGAGATTGCACTGGTCAAAGACATTTCCTTCAGTGGTCTGCCAGGGGAGTTGAATTTCCCATTTTATCCAATTTGATCTGGGAAACTTAGGCTGTCCTCCTGACACTGCTACCTCCCTCCCTACATGAACAAGTCATTTTGCATTTCTGTGCCTTAGTTTCCTTCTCTATAAAAAGGGGGTGGGTTGGACTAGAGGGTCTCCAGCGTCTCTTTGAGATCCAACATTCTATGACAAGTATTGACGTTAGTAGAAAATTCTCTGGAACAGCTCAGTAGATAGAGTGCCAGCCTTGGAGTCAGTAAGACTCCTCTTCCTGAGTTCAAATCTGGCCTCAGATACTTACTAGCTGTGTGACCCTAGGCAAGTCACTTAACCCCTGTTTGCCTCAGTTTCCTTATCTGTAAAATAAACTGTAGAAGGAAATGGCAAACCACTCCAGTATCTCTGCCAAGGAATGACTCAGATGGGGTCATGAAGACTCGGAAATGACTGAACAACAAAACAACATTCTCTAATGTTTCTCTGAGATCCCCAGGTATGCACCTGTTTGAATGAAAACATTGAAACATTTCTCAAAAACCGAGTTTATAAAGGAATGATTACACATGAACCTGCTATTAGCTTTTACTATTTGGGTTCGTACTCATTTGGTGGTGATTAGTCAGTTCCACTTGCAAGACCCTGAAGAGATGGGGATAAGGATCAGAAAAGCAGCCTGGGTCAAGTAACTTTGTTGAGGAGCTGAGTGACCCACTAAGGACACAGAAAGTGAGTGGAGGAGGGATAGGCTCAGAAAATGGAGGAATAACAGAGGCCAACTTCACTGTACGGTATTTCTCCCTATATCTTTCTACTTCCTCCGACTCCTTTGACTCCACATAGTGGAGCACTGGACTGGAGGTGGGAGACTAGAGTCAGGCTCAGGGTCAGTCTATTACCAGCTGGGTGACCTTAAATAAGCCACAGTTAGACTTCCACATCCACAAAATGAAGGACTTGGACTCGAGGATTTTTAAAGTCCTTTCCAGTGCAAACATTCATAGAATCACAGGTTTAGAACTGGGAACGAGTTTATAGGTCATGAAGTTCCAACATCCCTGTTTTAAAGATGATGAAATTGAGGGCCATCAATGTTGAGTGACTTGCTGCAGGTTTCACAGAAATAAAGACAGTGGAAAAATTTGAACCCAGTTCTTCTTACTTGAAATCCTCCTTACTTTCATAAACCATATATTCTATGGGTCTTATTTCATTCTTCATTCTCCTTCTCCTCCTTCTTTCTCTTTCCTTCCTTCCTTCCTTCCTTCCTTCCTTCCTTCCTTCCTTCCTTCCTCCTCTTCTCTTTTTCTTCCTCCTCATCCTCCTCGTCCTACTCCTCATCCTCCTCGTCCTCCTCCTCCTCCTCCTCCTCCTCCTCCTCATCCTCCTTCTCCTCCTCGTCCTCCTCCTCCTCCTCGTCCTCATCCTCCTCCTCCTCCTCCTTCTCCTTCTCCTCCTCCTCCTCCTTCTCTCTCTCCCTCCTCCCTTTCCCATTTCTCTCCTATATCTGAGCACCTCTATCCTCCCTTCCGTTACACATCACCATCCCTTAGCCAATGCTCATTTCAGCTCTAGAAGGATGGGGGAGAAGCAATGTCCTGAGCTGCAGTCTAATTTCAAGGAAGAAACTTCCTGCTGATAATCACTGGCTCTAACCTTTTGCTTGAAAACTATAGCTCAGAGAGAAGAAGAAAACTGTCTAATGTTAAACAGCTGCTTCCCTGGGCCTCAATCCCAGCTGCCAGGGCCTCTTGGCCTGAGCGAGGCCACAGCTCTCCCGCCCCCACTCCTCCTCTGCAGTCCAGTTTGTAGCCAGCATTTGTAGGCTGCCAATCTCAGGGACACAGGTCATTCTTTTGACCTCCCTTCCCCTCCCCCTCCCTACTTCCTCCCCAGGTCCCCATCCCCATCCTCTCCATCGTCCCCCCCAGCTCCCTCTGATTTCTTGGCTCATATGTTACCTCACCTTTAGTCTAGCCCTGGCACTGGCCCCCAAGCTCTTGGAGACAGGATGGCTCATTGAGAGCCAGAGAGATCTGGAAGCAGGGAATTGGCTCATCGGAGCAGCTCAGACCTTATGGGTTCTTTTTATTTTCTCCCTAAAAAGTCTCCTCTGCAGAAGCGTGTGGGGAGCCACTGGTGGTTGCATTTAAGCGAGTAATTTGGGCTCCCAATTGAGGCAAAGGAAACAATAATGGTGCCCTTAATTGTCACAATTACCCGTCGCTACTTTGAGTCTGACATGTGCTTAATAAGGAGGCGGATGGAAACACTAAACCTAATGTCCTTTGGCAGACCATTGTAAACGATAATGGCCTCTCTAAAGCTATTGATGGTAATCTGTTATGAAGAGATTCAGCTAATTCCAAGCAGCAGTGCTTTCTGGGGAGGCTGGAAGATATAGCCCACAGCAATGGGGTGCTGTCCCCATTCCCCAGAGTATTCTAAGTAAAGAGGAAAAATGACTCACAATTCTAGAACTGCTTTGTTTTTGTAACAGCTTTCAGGAGGTGAGATTTCATGGTCTCCATTTTACAGATAAGTAAACTGAGGTACAGGGGCTCACCCAGGGTCACAGAAACAAGAATGTCCAAGTTGGATCAAGAACTGGAAAGAATCTTAGTGATTGTCTAGTCTGAGAATTCTTAACCGTTTTTTTTTGTCATGGCCCCCTTGGACGGCCTGGTGACACCTATAGACCCCTTTTCAGAAGAATGTTTTTAAATGCCTAAAATAAGATAGAGAAGATAATAAAGGAAACCAAAGATTAGGAAAAATAAAGATCTATTTTTTTTCCCATCCAAGTTCACCTGAAATCTAGCCAGATTAAAAACCCTGGTTAAGAACCCATGAACTTGTCCAACTCCCTCATTTTACAAATACGGAAACAGACCCAGAGCGGTAATTCCAACCTCTAGCTGTGCCTTACAATACGTGTCTCATTCCATATCTATAGTCTATGACCACTCTGCTGAGAGGTAGAAGCCATGCATCACTTCCAGAGTGTAGGAGAGTTGATCTCTAAGTCCTTCCCAACCCTCCACTCCAATCCCCCAAATCCAGAATATAATCACAAGATGTTAAGGAGGTATCAAAATAAATACGAAAGTACAATTTATGCCCTGATCCTCTGATAAGGTATGAAAATAAAGGTAAAGGGCAAGTGTTTACCTTCTCAATGGATGGGGAAAGAAGCTGGAAGAAGGGAGAGAATTTGGAACTCAGAATTATTTTTTAAAAGAATGCTAAATAAATAAATATTGTGAAATAAAAAGAAGAGGCAAATATTAGGAAATAAAAAGAAATAAAAGAAGACTGATAGAAGATGAGTATATGTTCAAATGAGAGCCAGTTTATGAATCTAAGGGAGCCAAGGCTTCGGAACACTTTGTGGAGGAGGAGGGCATTTGTCAGTCTGATCTTGTTCCCAATGGTTATCTCATTTAGCTGTGACTTACTTAGAGGGAGACACCCTAATCAGCAGTTTGAGAGTTTGTCAACAGAGTTTGAGGAGTCATTGAGAAAGCAGACAGTCTGACACAGATACAGAAAGGTAATCACAAAAGACTAAAAGAAGTTTTTAGGGCAAGACCCTAGAAGCAGAGAAGAGAGCCAGTTATGATGGAAGAGAGAACTAGCCTTGGCAATCAAAAGTTGAGCTGGAAAGAGGAGCTGACCCTGAGTTTTTCTTCACTAGACAGTTTTCAAGAATGGTTATGACCAAGGAATCCATTATCCTGAGTCCAACCTGGTGATGAGCCTCATCTCTAACATAGGTAAATGGCCTTGGGACAATAGACAAAATAATTCTTCATACCAGACCCTCCGTTGAGGGAGGTATCTATCCCCTAGGGCTTCATCTCTCTGGCAACTAGGATGGTGAAGAATTCATGAGTGGTGCTTGCTCCAGATCCAGCTAGATAGTGGTAGGCAAATATGATAAGCAAAGAAGGTGACTGCTCTATACCCTTTACCTTAGAGACCAGGAGAAGGAGTGATCCTGCCAGTATGGTGTGCCAGCTATATATACCAGGCATAGAAATCTACACGTACATTAATTTGTGAACTCCTAGATCTCAGGGAAATTTTTTTGCTTCTTTTTGTATCCCCAGCACTTAACACAATGCCTGGGACATAGTAATAAATGCTTACCAACTGACTGACTTGGATAGGGAATGTTGAGGTGCTTAGGCCTCAACAGTAGTGGTGGCTTGGTATATACTCACTATTAATTTTTGCTCTAATAATTATTACCAATTATTTATTTAATTAAATATAAATCAATAAATTGTTAATTAATCAACTATTAGTCTGCATGGGAATGAGTAATCTTTTTAGGCAACAGCATGCTGGGAAATGTTTAACAACTGGATCTCTGGGAGGAAATGTCGATTAATATTTAATTTGCATTATTGACATTTTCCATCCCTTTCTTTAGTCTAGATAATCAACAAAACAATAAATCAAGCTCTGATTTGCAGCATTGGATGATGATTGAGGTATAAATGCCCACACTGAAAATTTAAAAATTGTCTCTCAACCTGGTTCAAGACAAGCAATTGAATCACATAAAGCAGAGAAAGATTAAAGTCTCAACTAAGTGGGAGCTGAGAGATTTGTCTCTTTATAGGTGTTTGTTTTGCCACACTGAAGCATTAAAAAAGAAAGACTGGGATAGATGGGGACCATCCGGGTCCCATCCTGTCTGTGCATGCGTAGAAGGAGTCAGAGCTTAGAATAGATGGGTTCTTGGCACACCTGTGTAATTTCTAGTAGTTTAGACTTTAGTAGGAGCAGGGTGGGATCAAAGGATTTGTTCAGAGATGGTGCCCTGGATAGTTATTCCAAGAAATATCTTAGTATCAGGGTAGAAAGCAAGGGCTGCTTTGAGAGTGATTGAAATCTTTCCAGTCAGGTAGGACCTATCAGAACTTGTACTCCACCGGTGTAGTCTTTGAGAGCTCAGGGACACCTCCACAGACTTTTCAGGCTCTGGAGAGGACCATTCTGTGAAGTTTGAATTTAGTCAAAGGGCCACAGTTGAGGACCTAGGGGGTCACATGTGACCTTGAGGTCACACGTTCCCCATCCCCAGATAGCTCTTTATGATGGTAGGGCTTTTTCACATCCAGTGTACTCTTCTATTCTTACAACAGCCCAGGGAGGTAGGAAGAACTGTTTTTATCATTCCCATTCTACAGATCAGAAAATTAAGACCCAGGGAGAAAAGACACTTGGTTATTAGCTGTGGCAACTTGGACATGTCTAAGAATCTCAGAATCATCTAATCCAAGCCATAACTGAAAAGGAAACCCCTTCTGAAAGGGGACTAGTTTCCATGTAGAAAGGCTCAGGGAGTTCTCAAAGTGAGAGCTAGGATTTAACTCCCACAGTTTTGACTCCATTTACTCAACTTTTCCAGTATGCCATATTGCTGACTGTGAACCGGGTGGGAAATAGAAAGAGGTCTTGGGCTCAATCTGTCACCTCTAAGAGATTAGCATCCAGGTAGGAAAAGGGTTTGTTGTTACTGAGTCATTTTCAGTCATGTCTGACTCTTTATGGCCCCATTTGGGGTTGTCTTTTTTTTTGCAAAGATACTGTAATGGTTTGCCATCTCCTTCTCCAGTCTATTTTACAGATAAGGAAATTGAGGCAAATAGCATTAAGTGACTTGCTCAGGGTCACACAATTAGGAAGTGCCTAAGGCATGACTGAACTCAAAGTTTGCCACCACAGGCAGCTCCTGCCCTCAAGAATATAATTTTCTATTGAGGAGAGACAAAACTTACACCTATATGGAAATAGTAAGTAATACTTCTCTGGGCCTCAGTTTCCTCATCTGTAAATTGAGATGGTGATTGAACTGTATTGCCTCTGGAGTTTTTTCCAGTTGTATGATTTTATGAAGTTCCTGGAATGATCAGCCCAAGTGAATTGACAGAAAAGAGAGTGAACATGGGAATAAAATGGGACCAGAAACCAGGTGCTGCCCCGCATCTCCAACCTGGGAGTTGTTTCAAAGTTATACTTTCCAGAGACAATCACCTTTTAAAAATGTTCTCCCCTCTGACCCGGGATTCACCAGAGCCTCTAGAAGAGAAAGGTTCAAAGTTCTATGTACAGAGGGGCCCCCCCAATCCCTCTCCTTCCATGCCCACAATATACTCTGGCTAGATATTTCAAAGGAGGGATTTTCTGGGCATTTATTTTCTTGCTCTTTTGAAAAACAGAGACCCTGGACTCTGCAAACTTGTGAATAAAGAGGTATTAGGCCCTTTTAAAAAATGTTGTTCTTGCCAAAGAAAACCATTCTGGTTTTATTTGGGAAACTTGAGAAGGAATAGTGACTCTCAGGGTGGAGATGGGCGGAAGCAGCCTCTGGTTCACACCCAGGGACCACCTGAGCGTGTGATATCTAAAGCTGCCATCAAAAAGCTGGGGGCCTCTGGGAGGGGCGCCCGGGGGGTGGGGAGTGGGGGGGAGGTCAGTAGTGAGACCACATTACTGTCAGGGGCCCCTTTGTAAAGAGAAATATTTGTCCTGTGGGAGGAGAGTTTGAAGTAGGTTTGGAAGTCCAAAAACATGGATGCCTGGAATAGAGAATGATCGAAATGACTGGATTTGGAATCAAAAGACACTTGGTTTGGACACAAAAGACACCTGTGGGACCTTTGGCATATCTAAGAATCTCAGAATCATCTAATCCAAACCATTACTGAACAGGAATCCCCTCTGAAAGGGGACTAGTGTCCATGAAGCTTCCTCCTGGATACCTGCAGTCACAGAAAACTCATTACCCATCCGGGCAGGCCATCGCATTTTTGTAGTGCTCTTATTACTAGGAAGGTTTGTTTGGCATATATCATGCTGTAATGTCTGACCATTTCCCTCTCCTATCCTAAAGTCTTCAATGGCTCCCTATTATCCCTACAATAAAATTCAAATTCAGTCTGACTTTTGTGCCCTCCACAATCTGGCTCCAACCTACCTTTACAGCTTTAAGCATATTACTAATGTTCCAGTCGGACTGGATTACTAGGTGGAGTTATCTTTCTTCTGGACCCTAGATGCAGCTGTTGTGATACCTGAAGCTTCTTCACTGTCATCTCGCAGAATTATTATCTTTCTGAAGTCACACAGGCTCCTGACTTCCTTTGTACCTTGCTCCAATTAGGAGCCTTGTAGGAGCAGCATACCCACTTGGGGCAGTCCCACCCTCACCCTGCTTAGGTGGGAGCCAGGGCTGCCTTCCTACAGATATGTAGCACATAAATGGAAAATATTCTATGCTTCAAGGCTCAACTTAGATGCTGCTTCCTCTGTGAAGCCCTACTGGATCTGTCTCAACTGTAAATGTTCTCTGTCTTAAATTATCCTGCCTTTGTCTCTAAAGCTGTGTATACGATGGATTTCTCCAATAGAATGGAGATTAAGTCATCTAAGTTCTTTGAACCTCTATCTCTTCATCTGTAAATTGGACATCTTAACATGAATACTACCTATAATAAATCGTAACAATCAGATAAGAGTAACGATGATGGCTATAGCCAAATGTTAGTGGCACAGTGGACAGAGCATTTAGACTTGGAATTAGGAAGACCAGAATTCAAAGTGACCTCAGATACTTACTAGCTGTGGGACTCTGGGCAAGTCTCCTAACCTCTGTCTACCTCAGTTTTCTCATCTGTAAAATGGAGATGACTAGCACCTACCTCCCAAGGTTGTTATGGGAAAAAAAGTGAGATAATATTTGCAATGTGCTTTGCAAACCTTAGAAGCATTTTTGCCTCCTTATATATGTTATTGTTATTACTGTCATTCTGAACGGAGGGAAGATGGCAAATGGGAAAGTGTGAAGGCAGAAGTCAGAAGGTCCTCACTTGGGCAACAGTAAGCAGAGCTGTCAAAATGAAATAAAAAGGATGAGTCAGGGCAATTTGAGAGGAAAATGGGCCATTTGGAGAAGGACCTGGGAGGATTTTAGAGTCTTAGAGTTCTCACATGTAACACATAGAAGGGAACTGAGAACACAGAATGTCAGAAGTGGATGAGAAACTCTTACTCTTGGCAACCCTACTCAAGGCTTCATGGTAGCCCCAGGGCCTTGGTATTAGAATCCCTGGACAAGCTCACTTTGGGTTTGGTAGACACTCATCCAATCCTGACTGGCTTAAGGCTGTCTTTCCTCATTGAAAAAGGAGAGGAAAAGCCTTTGACATGGTCAAGGAAGAAGGTACAAGGTGGTTGGGGGCGGTGCGATGTGGGGAGGGACAGAATTTATCAGAGGAGTATAAGAACCCATTAGAAAATGGGAGGTTTCCTGCTTAGATGTGGTTTGGTGTTCATTAAAATAAAATGATTGCTATTTTTTCTTTTTTTCCATCACTGTCATTTTTAAATATATCCCATCCTCTCCTCTCATCCAGTCTCCTAAAGAGTCATTCCTTATAACAAAATACAAAAAAGAAAGAAAAATAAGTTTTGCCAAACTAACTAGAATTTCAACTAATCTAATCTTGTGTTCAATGTTCTGTCTACATCCATAGCTCCCTACTGCTGTGAAAAAAGAAGGATTCTCATGTCTCTTCTTTGGAGCCAAGCTTGGTCATTATAATTCAACAACAGTTAGTCCTATCCATTTATTTCATAGTAGTCATTATGTAGGGACAGCTCAGTAGATAAAGCATCAGGAATGGTCTCAGGAAGCCTCATCTGAGTTCAAATCCAGCTGTGTGACCCTTGGTAAGTTACTTAACCCTGTTTGCCTTAGTTTCCTCATCTGTAAAAGAAACTGGAGAAGGAAATGGCAAACCACTACAGTATCTCTGCCGAGAAAACCCCAAATGAGATCATGAAGAGCCAGATGTGATTGAACAAGAAATTATTTTTCACACACATATATATACATATACACATATATACACATATATATAATATATATTTCCTTATTCTGTTGACTTCAATTTGTACAAATTCATTCAAGTTTAATGTATTTGTTTGTGTCCTTCATATTATTTCTTTCAAAGGAGTAATATTTCATTACATTCGTGTACAACAATTTGTTTAGTTGTTAATCAACAGACATTTGTTTTGTTTCCTGTTCTTTGCTAATACATAAAGTGCTGCCATAAATATTTGGTAAACTGGGGTCTTTCTTTTTCTCTCCGACCTCCTTGGGGCATGTACCCAGCCATGAGATTTCTGGGTAAAAGGATATGGAAATTTTAGTGATTTTCTTATCATCTTTCCAAACTGCTTTCCAGAATGGCTGGGCCATTCCACAGTTCCACTAACTATATTACTGTGCCTGATCTTCTATGATCCCTACTATTCCCATCTTTTATCCTCTTTACCAATTTGCTGGCAATGAGGGGGAAACCTCAGAACTGCTTTGGTTTGAACTTTTATTACTAGTGATTTTAGGAGGAGATTTTTAAAAGAACCAATAGGCTAAAAATCAAAAGGCCAAAATTTAGGGTAGAATCAACCCAGCGTAGGGGATGCTGGGACAGAATTTACAGGGCAGATTGGCTACTAGGTGGACAGTCCACCTGTAAGTGGCTGTTAAGATAGTATTTAACGGTTTAGTGACAGACCTTCATCCAGGACTTTGGAAAATGAGAATTGTTTGCCTTTAATACAAAAACAATTTGATCCCTTGGGAAAAAACACCGGGTTTGGAATCAGAAGATTTGGTTTTATTACTGTCTTAGCTATTTTTTTCATGATGTGATGTTGGGCAAATCACTTTACTTTTGTGGGTCTCAGGTGTCCTTAAGTAATCAGGTTATATGTCCGTGATTCCCAAACACTTGTCTCAGAACGCTTTATGTTCCTGAAAATTATTGAAGACCCCAAAGAGCTTTTGTTTATATGTGTTATATCTATCAATATTTAACATATCAGAAATTAAAGCTAAAATATTTCAAATGTGTATGTTTATTAATTCATTTAAATAATGATAGCCTATTTTATGTTAACAAAAAATATTTCTATGGAAAAATAACTACATTTTCTAAAACAAAAAAAAGAATGGCATTGTTTTACATATTTTTATAAATCTCTTTAATATCTAGCTAAATAAAAGACAGCTGGGTTCTTGTTTTTGCTTCTGCATTCAATCTGTGGTGATAGGTTCCTTTGGTTAAAGTATATGAAGAAAATCCGACTTCAAAAAGATGATGTAGTTGGAATAGGGAGGAAGGAAAATTTTAATGGACAAATAATATCTTAGAATTATTATGTAAATAGTTTTGATCAAATGGAGCCTCTGCAAAGATCTTGGAGATCTCCATGGTTGCTCAGACCACACTTTGAGAACTGCTAGACTAGATGATTGAACTAAAAATCTTATGATTTAAGAAATCTAGTGTAACCTTGAGAAGTCCTTATCCCAACTTCTATTGTCACTGACTAAACTAGCTATATTTCCTTCCTAGAGTAGTAATGGTATCCTTGAGGGGTCAGGATTGACTCTGTAATGCCATTGGCTTGAGCCCTCACTGGTGTGTTTGTCCCTAGGATTATAGGGTCAAGAATCAATTTAACTAGTCAACCTTACATGGTTTTTAGGAACAGAATTTACTAAGGTTATGCGATAACCCTTAAACCCACAATCATTTGGAACAGATTTCTTGTTCAGCATTGTTTCACTTCTGTTGAATGACTTTCAAAGATTTTTCAGTGTAGTCCAAGGTCTTTTAATTGATTGATCAAAAAGTGTTTTCACCTAGTTAAGGTATCTGGGTCAGATAGCGTGAGATGTTTGCCGTATCAGGGAGGGAATGGAGAGGCAGGGGGGAAGGGAGGGGAAAAATCTAAGATAGGTGGGAGTGATTGTGGAACACTGAAAAGGAATAAAATAATAATTAGAAAAATAAATGAATTATTAGTAATGATAGCATAGTAAAATCTTTAAAAAAAAGAATTGTTCTCCTCCCCACAATTATAATGCATAGATCACTTAATTTTCTTCCAATATCTTAATTGTTTTTAAAAGATTAATCATTGATCCATTTAAAATTTATTATGAAATATGTCTCTCATCTCATTTTTACCACATTCTATGGCAAAATTTCTCTCCAAATGTTTATAGAATATGAATTCCCTTCCTCAATGAAAAAATGTTGGATAGATTATACAGTAGTCTACTGTATCTTTTTGGTTCCCATTCTGAAGTACCTATTCTGCTTCATAAACATATCATAACTAATATAATATAATGTGATATAATATACGATATAACAATACAATGCGATGTCATAGCATATATAGCATAACAGCACAACACAACATATGGATCATGTATTAACTTACGTTAGGTAGTTTTAATTATTGCCAAATATTAGTTTAAGTTCTGGCAGCATAATTCACTATTTTGCTTTTCATAATTTTATCTTCCTTTTGATGTTCATCTGTTAATCATTCCATAGACGTTTTGTTATCATTTTATACAATTCCATGTAGTGTTCAATTTCTATTAAGTTAGTATTGCATTAAATACCAGTCAAAGAAAGACAATGTGGCATAGTGGAAAGAACCAGGAACTTGGACTGAGGAGAAACCAGGACTCAAATTCTGTCTCTGACAATTGCAGCTCTGCATATCACTTAACCATTAGAGTAAAAGCTCCTTGTGATAGATCAGAGATCTTTCATTAATTTAATTTGTAAAAGCACAGTAGGTACACTTCTCTGTAAAATAAGTGGCACTTAGTAGGCACTTAATAAATGCTTGTTGATAAGTTTGATCAACTTCTCTGACTCTCAGTTTCCTCATCTGTAATATGGAAATAATACTATGTGTATACAAACATATATGTAGCTACAAACATTTGCACATATGCATACAGATACAGATAAAAATGATATAAAGGCCGTCACCAAAATCTTAGCGTGGTTTTATGTTTTAGTAGTTTAAAAGTGTCCTGAGATTTTTGGGACCCCCTGTATAAAGTGAGATGATACATAATGTGTGTGTGTGTGTGTGTGCATATAAAATCTTATTGGTTCCCATAATAATCACATAAAGCAGGTACTAAAAGTATGTATATATATATATATACATATACGTATATATAAATCTTAAAGTACTAAAGAAGTTATTCTTAAATATATATACATATGGGATAGTATTGCCGTGTTTGCTATGCGCATAAGGTAACCCTAATTCTGTTTCCTGTTGAAATGCTTTAGACTGTCTGTATATGTTGCTAGATTAATGACCCAGTGTTTGTGTTTCCTTTTCCTAGTAAACGGCTTTTCTTTGTTTCTCCAAGTCACAGTTCCCTTGCTCAGAGAATCCTTCAGTGGTCTACCAAACACTTCTGGGACAAAACATAGACTTCTTAGTATGACGCTGAAAGATAGCCACAGGTAAGACCTCAGTTTCCTCATATGTTAAAAAGGGGGGGGCACTGCACTTATTTTGAGCCCAAGCCATTATTAGGCTTTTAACTCTCAACCTATGATGCTATGACGCCATGATGCTACAGTCTTAGTGAATAGGAAAACTGTGGCCCTGAGAGGAAGGAATTGACTCTTCACTTTCACATAGTGAGGATTAGAGCTTGAATATTAACCAAGATCTTCTGACCTCAAATCTTGTATTTTATTGTGAGAATGGGAAATACAAAATAAAGAAAAATCATGTCCATCAAGGCGAGTTTATTGAGGTTTCTGTGACCTGTGCTGGGTTGTGAACAAAGTGTCTGATTTTTATAGGACACTGGGGGAGGTGTCAGGTTTTCCAGTGGAGTTGGTCATAGCATGTGTTTGGGTATACAGGTACAAGTCTCAAGTGTTAGCCTGGGAGACTCCCCATGACTCACTGGCCTATACCAACAAAGGGAAGCCAGCTTCAGAATGAATTAAGAAGTCAGACAAGGTCAGAACAGAATCAGGCCCAGAAAGCTCAACCAGGCCAGCTTCTCCCAGCAGCTCCCAATTATACAATGCACAGGGCTGGCCCTATGGGGACTGTGGTTGTCAGCAGCTATGACCACTCCTCGAGCTCATATGTAAACTTTTCCTGAGAGCCTTTTCCTGGAAGTGAAATCTGGGATCCTTCCTGGCCCGGCAGCAGCAGCTCAAGCACAAGAGGGTCAGAATTTATGGATCACATTCTTTACTCTTTTATTATACACAGAATGCTCATATCTATAATGTTTTAAAGTGTATATGTATGCCCCGGCCTGTCATGATGGATTGGCTTATTGCAATAACATTTTAGCGGTGTTTTATCTGACTATATGTGGAATGCTTTCAACCCCATGCCTAATGGAAGGCCATCCATCATCACGTTTTCAAAGCCCAAATTATTTAAGTTTTGGTACTACATGGGGCTAATCACTGAGTACAGATATCTGGGTCCCATTGTTTTGACTGATGTCATTCATTGTTCCCTCCTGGGCCTGATGAATGGCCTAAGTGCTGAAGCTAAGCAGGCAAATGGATAGGTTACTGCTTGTAGCTCAGGCCTGATCCCATCATGCAGCTGCTCCTGCTCACAAAACTGGAAACTGAAGTTTAAAATGAAAGTGACAGGATAGGCCTTTTCTTCTACCCTCCTCCTTCCTACCTAGACCTTGCTTGTGCCACCCCCTTCCAATACATACCATGTCCTCATTGCATTAAGGAATTCATAGACTATTGGAAATGGAAAGGATCACAGAATTTAAAAGCTGCAAAGGACCCAAGATATCACCTAAACCACTTTTACAGCCTCATGCTAACCCTGTGAGGTAGGTCATACAAGTATGATACCTATTTTATAAATGGGGACATTGAGGTACAGAGCGGGGTAGTGATTTCATACAACTTCCTGACTCTAGGTCCAGGTTTCTTATAGAGCAACAATCTGTGACCAGTGCAAGTCACAAAACCTCCCCACCTCCTACTAGGGTATCACCTCCCTTGGCCCCTTATCCTTTTGGAAAATTAGATTTATGGATGATACTTCTTTCCCATAAGATCTTGGACAAAATACTTGATTCTGAACCTCAGTTTTTCACTTGTAACATGAGGAAGTTGAATTAAATGGGCTCTAAATTCTATTTCAGTTCTAAGTCTTAAGATCATAAAATGATTGGATATGTCTGTGAGTTAGAGATATTTTTTATTTGAAGTAGGGTGCAGGTTCTGTGGTGTCTCACTCTTCACGTTAATGGTGCTGTACTCACAAAGGAGGGAGCTTGGACAAGGGAGAGATTCCAGGGTTCTTAGGATATTGGGGATCCTGCTCCTGGCCAGAGAATTCAACCTGCAAAGTAGCCTTCTGTTTTTAGACTCCTCAGCCTGGTGTTAGGAGGGTAGTTTTGCCCCACCTTAGTTACCTTTTTGATAGAGCTTTGTGATCTGAGGCTTATCCTCTAAGCTTGGATAACACTTATCCTTCCAGGTTCCCAGCAATTGAGGATTACGTGCAACCAAGAAATCAGGTAACTTCTAATCTGACACATGAGTTTATACCTTTTCTGAGAGGCAGCAAAGTGTACTGCCTTTGTATCCTAAGTACTTACTACAGTACCTTGTATATAGTAGGTGCTAAATAAAGGATTGTGGATCAATAGATTGACTTGGAGTCGGGAAGACCTGACTTGGAATACCAACTCAGATATTTACATAACAAGTGACTGGCCAACAAAGGTCCAATCCTTACACCCAGTGCAGCACCAACATGCTCTGCCCGAGGCAATGTTCACATATAAGCTTAGGGAACTTGTTTCTGGAAATGAGTGGAGAGGCCCTCTCTTGCTTCAGAACATGCACAGGTACCATTTTCTATAGGCTGACTACATGCTAATGAAAAGTTTTTTTAACTAGCTCAATAAGGAGAACTGGGTGTGTATACATAAAGATTAATTAGATGAATTTTTTTCTCTTCCATGGGGGCTTTTGAATGGGGAGGAAGAGGGATTGATGTGAGCCTCTGGTTGGGGAGTGGGTCTTGGACCCTCTTTCTTACTCAGTTGCCATGTGGCTATGTACACATGGTGCTTTTAGTTTTCTGTTTTGGTAATGTTTATTCTTTCTTGATCTTGGATATCAGGAAAGACTATCAGAAAGCATTAGATTACAAGTCATTTCATGCCTCTGAAGCTTAAAAAATGAAGATATCTCACAGGGTTATTGTAAGGGTCAAATCTTATTTCTAGAAGGTTGATCTCCAGATGTTCAGTTTTTTCTTTCAATGGCAAATTATGAAAATCATCAAGTAAGTAAAACATAGAGGGAGACAATCATCATTAATATAGAGGGAATTCACATAGATAAAATTATGAATTTTTGAAACTTGGTAACTGAAACTACTGAGGACTATTGTAGGACCCATTAATTTCTGACTGCCATGATGTGTTTAAGGGTGTTTGCTTAGAATTTTGTTAATGTCTTTCTTCCCCATGATGGCTGCAAATGAATTTAGATTGCATTTAAGAAAACATACAAGCATAAACACATTTATATGTAATTTTATTAATAATTAAAGCCTTTCTCTCATTGTCAAGATTGTTGTATTTTGGATGTTTATCTTTCCCATATTTGTAGGATCAGGGTTAGCATTTGATATAAAACCTGAAGGAAAAAACCATAAGCACCTCCATCAGAGGGCCTTTGAATCTCACTTGAGAGAATAATGCGAAGCCATCTTCCTAGGGTACGCTAGGCTATTTAAGAGGGAGAACTCCCTGGGAAGACTCTTATGCATGTTAATTGGCTGCTATGCTATATATCTGTGCTTTTACCTTGAAACCGATCCCAACAGTCTACATCTATTTTTCCAATTATAACTAATAATAAGTGTCCATCAAGGTTGAAAGAAACTTAGTACCTGGGATCACAGATAAGATCCTCTACATTTCTCTTGTTAGGCAACCTCTAGTGAGGTAGGAAACATTCCAATCCCATACTTTCTTTCCCCTCAACCAATTATTGTACTCAAAAGTTCCAAAGCCTTGATCTAGAATCCAGTGTTACAGATAAACCTTGCTCCCCATCAGTCCTGATTCCAGGAAGCATTTCTAACACATGATACAGCTAGGGTTTTTCCTATACAAGAGGGAAAGCTCAGGAGGAATATTGGAGGGAGCTACCACATCATCACCCCAGTTGGGACTCAGATTTGGAGAATCTCAGCCTCACCATCTCCAGTTTTCTGGAAAGAATATTCTCTTATCTCTTTTGGATATATAAGTCTTGTCCACGGGCTTTCTCCTTTCCCCCTCTCTAGTGCTGATGTTGGGTTACCACATAATCACTCCCTTGCAGAGTGGCATTTTCCACCAAATGTGAGAATTAAATTGGGTAAGAGAAAATTATTGAGTCTCCTTATTTTAAAACTCCTCAAAACTCACAGAGAGCCTTCTTTCTAATTGCCATATTGAATGGCACTAATTTAAGGACATTATGTAGAGCCCAGGTGCATAGATGTATTCAAATCTGTATCATAATGAACTCTGTCAAAATGGGGTTCTATTTTGTTCAGACACTGTAAGACAGAACCTTTATATGATAATTAGAGTGATCATTGAAGAATTGGGCAAGGAGGTTGGGTCATTTTCCTAATCTATTTTGTAACATTAAATGAGTTGATATTAGGATGATTTGAGTCACTCCTCAATGTGCCTGAAATAGATGGATTGGCTATAATTTTGGTCGTAATACTCATAGCTGATATTTATATAGTGCAATATATACATACATACATATATACATACACACATGCGCATACATACACACACGTGTATGAATGCTTCACATACATACAGAGATAGAGGCTGGTCAATGAGAGCCCAATCTTTAGAGCATGTACAATATACTCTGTCTGGAACCAATTCGCATAGAGGTTTGGCAAGCTTGCTTCTGGTTAAGCGTAATGGAGAAGCTCTTTCCCCTCTTTATAACAGGTACAGGTGTCCTTTAACTATTTACTGTAAGCATTTTGGATGGTGTCTAAAAGCCTCTTAATTGGCTGCTGAGCCAGAAATGAAATGATTTTTCTCTTCTGGACTTCCAGATGGCTGAAGACCTTGGGTCCTCTCTTTCCTACTGGTTGCCATGTGGCTGTAAACACAAAGAACCTGAGCTTCTTACGTCTCAGGTGTGTTTCATTCTTTCCTAATCTGGGGTGCATGAGTATCAGAGGTGTAATGGATCAGGTTACAACCTTGTGAGCTTCAGAAGAATAGAAAAGCAGGGCATCTAGGTGGCACAGAGCATTGGCCCTGGAGTCAGGAGGACAGGAGTTCAAATCCAGCTTCAGATACTTACTAGCTATGTGACCCTGGACAAGTCACTTAACCCCTACTAACTTAAAAAAAAAAAAAAAGATTAGAAGAGCCAGAACTAGTAGCACCAATAGCATAGTGAAGAAGAATCCCTACCTGCTTAACCTGGCCCAGAAGTGAATTGACTCAGCATCCTAGACCCATATTCTTTTGTAAGCGAGAAAACAACTTGCCCATTGACTGTCATACTCTGAAGTGAAAGAAAAGGACTCCTAGAGTTAGGAGGTACCCCGTCTCTCAGGGTAGGGGGAGAATGTTTTGTCTGAGTTTATTCTCTCCCTAGGGGCCTAGGAGAGAATGTACTCTCAGCTTGGGAAGTTGTTGTACTTCAATCCTTGTAATACCTTATTAGTAAATGCCAATTTATGAAAAAGCTAATTGATGTTAATTGGTTAGTTGATATTGGGAAGATATTCATTGGTCAAATTATACTGATGTTGAAATACAAGCTATGGCCTCGTGAACGATAATTTCAGAAACCCCAAGCTTTCAAGTTTACCCCTAGAACCCTTAGAAGAGTGAGAGTAGCTGCCATTTGGGGACCTAGCCTGACAAAATGAGTGGGAATTTTGAGGGTGATCTCAGAGCCCCTGCTAACCTCATATTAGCTTCACAACAAATCTGCGAAAGAAGTGCAACAGGCCTTACTATCTTCATTTTACAAAATGAAGAAACTGAGGATCGAAACAGTAAATTATTTCTCCAGGGTCAAATAGAATCAGGAGAGGAATCTGAACCCTGGTCTTTCTGACTAGCCATTCCATCCAATAGATACATGCTGTTCCTATATCTGTCCATGCAAGTAAATTTTTCATATTTGTTATGATCCTATTATATGGAAGGAACTGGGTTAAATACCTGGGGATAAAAAGACAAAAATGACACAGAGTGGAATAGTCAGGAAGGTGAGTGCTGCTAAAAAAATCTTGAATGAGAATTCAAGAATGGTTTATTTAGTTCCTGCTCTGTGCAAAATCCTATGCTCTTTGCTGTGGGGTATGAGAGGCAGTAGAGAGTGCTGAACCTGAGGATCTCAAATCAAGGATTGGTTATGCTGTTTACTATTGGTGTGACCCTGGGTGAGTCATTTAACTTCTATGAGCCTCACCTCTGAAATTCCCTATAGCTCTGACTGTGATCCTATGTACCTTTCCTCAGCTTTTTAAGTGATGTATTAAGAGCTTACTAGAGCTTAAGACCTTAAATCTTTGACTTGTAGCAACAGTATCTTAAACCCCCTAGATTTTGTAACACCCAACAACAAACCCCATACTCCTCTGTTTTCAGGAACAGTAAGTACCAGAATCTGCCTTGAGTTTTCTCTGGTTTCTAACAGTTCATTCAGGTTACCCAAAATATCACAGAATGCGTGTGCCAAGGCATTAGGGTTACGATAGGAAGCAAGTCCAGGCTTCGGCAGCTCAAGGACAAAAAGACCTGCTGGTCTTCTGAACTCCTTGCAGAAAAATAAGAGCATGCCCAGGAGGAGTACATTTCCACATAAAACGACCAAAATATTATTGCAATGAGCCTTAGTAACACCTAAGAGACAATCTAAATAACCACAAAATAGCTGTGTGTCCTTGACTAAGTCATTTCCTGGCTCTGACCCATGTTTCCTTAACTGCCTGTGTCTCACATGCCACTCCATTCTGGATTCAAAAGAACTATTAGATTCAGTGTGGGGTTTATTGGATGATAAGTTCATCTCATGATACAGAGTATACAGACTGTGTGACCTTGTGCAAATCACTTTAGTTCTCTCAACGCCTTGGGTGACAAAGGTGTAGATGTGTATTGATAAGGTTCCACACTAGCTCCCTACTCTGATGAAATCACAGATCTAGTTCCAAAAAACTTGTCCCCACTCCAGCATAGTTGGGAACTTTTAAGATCATTGAAATTATTAGTAACAAGCTAACAGACCAGACCAAGCATTAGAATAATAACATGTCTGATTGGGACAGAATTGTAAAATGATAGGAAAATCCCATTCCTGAAAGAGTACAGCCTTTTCTCTGATTCTCACAGAGTGGTATGGTAAAGAGATGGCTACGTCCTTCATAAGTCTTTCCACAAATTTTTAACATCTTTTGAGCCCCATTTCCTTTTTCCAATAACAACATCTTTCCATAGTTGTCTTAGGATGATAGGCTTTGTGTTGTATAATATTGTATGAATTTTTACTAGGACATTTTCTGAATCTGTTGTGGTCTATTTTATTACTCCCAATTAGGGCTAATACTGCCTTAGCTGTTAATTATTTTAAACATGTTTTTCCCACTGAGCTTTGATTTCAGGAGGCCAATAAAATCTCTTGATGCACACACATCCTATGACTTTCTTAATCATTTTCTGCTCACTATTTTGCTTGGTAAAGTATTGTAAGAATCGCTTTGTGTATTGGTTAACTTTGACCTTCAAATCCAATGTGGAAGCAGTCAATCTTTATTTTTCTTGGTTGAACATTAAGAAGTTCACACCTATCATGTCTAATACTATAATTATTAATGTTGTACTGTTATTATTTTTATTGTTGAGTTGAGGTCTCCAGTCAAACACAATCAGCAAGCAGCATTTATTATGTGCCAGGCATTGTGCTAAGTTTTAGAGCTTCGAAGAAAGACAAAAATAGTACCTCTCTTCAAGAAGCTCATATTTTAATCAGGGAGACAATTTATAAATGACTATGTATAAACATATGTATAATATAATACAATAAATATAGCATAATATCATATATACATAATAGGTTGAAGAGATTCTCAGAGAAAAGGAACAATGATTGAGAAAGACCGGGAAAAGCCTCTTATAGAAGGCAGGAATTAATTCTCAAGGAAGTCAAGAAAACGGCAAGGGAGAAACAAAAAAGAAGACCATTTCAGGCATGGCGGACAGCTGGTGAAAAGGCATTGAATAGGAAGGTGGAGCGCCATTTGTGAAGAATAACAAAAAAGACCGCTGTCACTGCCTCACAGAGTACGTGGAGGGACATAAGGTACAGGTAAAGTGGAAAGGTAGAGAAGGTCCAAGTTGTGAAGCGATTTAAGAGACAAACAGATACAACTGATCCTAGAGGTAATAGGGAGTCACTGGAGTTTATATGAATGGGGTGGAGGAAGTAACATGATCAGATCTGCATTTTAGGAAGATTGCTTTGGCAGCTGAGTGAAGGATGAACTGGAGTAGGGAGAGACTTGAGGCAAGGAGACCACCAGCAGGTTATTGTAACAGTTCAGGCATAAGGAGATGAGATCTAGCACCAGGGGGTGGCAGTCTCAGAGGAGAGAAGAGGGCATATTCAAGAAAAGTTATGAAGGAGCAGATTAGGTAGATGAACATGAGAAGTTGAGGAAGACACCTAGGTTGTAAGGCTGGATGACTGGGAAGATGGTGGTCAAAAGTAACAGGAAAGTTGAGAAGAGAAGGTAATTTGAGGAGGAGATGACGAGTTCTGCATTTAAGGACTCTACAAGACTTCCAGTTTGAGATGATCAATAGGCAGTTGGAGATGAGATACTGGAGGTCTGGAGAAATGTTGGAGCTAGATAAATAGATCTGAAAATCATCTTTCCAGACAGACTTGAATTGAGTACATGGGAACTGACCAAGATACAATAAAGGAAGAAAAGAGAAAGTATGATAGAAGGAGAAGAGGGCCCAGGACAGAGCCTTGAGGGACATCTACAGTTAGCAAGTGCAACCTGGATGAAGATCCAGCAAAGGAGACCATGAAAGGAGTAGTTATGGAGGCGGAGAACCTGAAGACACAGGTTCATGAAAGCCTAGAGAGGAGAGAGTGTCAAGGAGAAGAGGGTGATCAAAAGTGGTGAAGGTTGCTGAAAAGTCAAGAAGACTGCTGAGTATGGAGAAAATGCCCTTAGATTTGGCAATTAAGACATCATTTGTAACTTAGACTACTTTCAGTTGAATTCGGAGAGTAGTTTCCAGGTTGGAAACCAGGCTATGGAAAATTTAGAAGAGAGTGGGAGGAATGGTAGGAGTCACAAAAAAGTAGGAGAAATATAAGATGGAAGCTACTAGGGATGGATGAATCAAGAGAGGATTTTGTTTTAAACAATGGAAGAAAAATGGGTATGTTTGTAGACAGCATGTATATTTGTGGACAGGGAGAGACTGAAGATTAGCAAGAGAGGAGGTATTAAGAGGGAGAAATCTGCAGGAGAAGATGAGATGGAATGGGATCCATGCAGAAGGCTTAGTGTTGGCAAGGAAAGGAACATCTTTTCATGTGAGAGAGAGGTGCAGGAGAAGAAAATGGGAAAGCAAATGAGTGACATGGAGGGAGGGAGATGAGGGAGCTTTCAGTGAAAGGCCTCAAGTTTTACAGAGGGAGAAGATGGAATAATGAAGATTTGGGCTATCAAAGCCCCAGATTCCTGTGACCAACATGATCCTGGTTAAATGTAAAAACCTAGATGCCTGGGATACTTTTCATTGAAGTCTTTCAGTAAAATCAGTTTTGAGTTCAGGAGTGCAGACTTCATTTTGCAAAAAGTATAAAAGGTACATTAGATAGAAGTCTTCTTTCATTACCATTAAACCTCTTGTTTACACTGTAAGCAGCTATCAATAGCAGATAATCTGACTTTAACTAATGGAATTCACTGGGAGCCCTCAATGACAGTCCTATTATGTTTGACATCCCATAGAACTCTTTACGTGAGATTCCAACACCCATACAATGACTGTGATGTTTTTGTTCTATCTTTCTCCTTTTAGCTGGAATCCATAGCTATCCATGACATAACTCTGTAAAACAGAGATGTATACAAAGAGATTACAATAAAATATTTGAGGGATTTCATTCCTTCTAGGAATAAAATATCTATTAAATTAGTTGGCCTGGACTGAATAAAACAGGGGTTCATTCGTATGCTGATTCTGTCCTCTATAATCTGCTTCATTTTTATTCCAAAAGATCATGGGATCATAGGTTTGGATGGGATCTTAAAGGTCATGTAATCCAACCTTATCATTTTTCAGTTGAGTCAGCTAAGGCCCAGAGAAGAAAAGTGATTTGCTCATTCTCATAAGTCGGGAAGGGTTGGACAGCATGACCTCTACAATCCCTTTCAAGCTCTAAATGGTCAATGACCTAAGACTTCTTCCAGCCCTGACATTCTCTGATTACATATGGCTCCTCATTCTATTGGGTTTTGATTTATATTTTAGCTTTCAATTAAAAAAAAAACACTTTTCATGGGAGTCTGAAAATGGGTTGTTTCCCTCAGTGATATTAATACCAAATCGATTATAACAAGGAGCGTGAAGGTTTCAGGCACATATCATTTCAGACTCCATACTTTCCCATGAAGACCTAAAACTCATAATGGGGCCCTTTTCAACAACTCAGAGGATACTGCTGCCTTTCTGCTTTGACCAACAGGATGAAAGAAAGCTATTGACAGAGGATGAATTTCTTTTATAGATCATTCCTGGCTTACACTGTACCCTGGATTGAATTCTTTTAACTCACTAACTGAATCTCAAGAATCTAAATTTTAAAAGGTAGTAGACAAAGTTTGATGCAATAATATTAATAATGGAGGAACTTACTTTGAAGGAAAATATTTCCTCCTTCAAAATGTTATTTAGAGACCATTTGTTTTAAGATTATATATGATAATATGAAGTAAGGTGTCATGAGACTGCCTTGAAGCCAAGAAGACAACCTCAGAGGCCATCTATTATAACATGTGCCTGAACAAAAATTCTCTACATTGTGGCTGACAAATAGAAACCTGGAGGTCAGAGCTTGGAGAGATCAGTATGGGCTGGGGTGGACAAGGAGAACTTTCTGGAAGAGGTAAGACTCTCAGGGTAGGAAAGATTTGCACTGAGAGAGAGCAGGGGAAGACCACTGCAATCAGAGGAGAACTGTAGAAAGGAAAGAACGAATGGAGGTAATGATGAACATGGCATGCTCTTGGGACAGAGATGGGATAACTGTGCTAGGAGTGAAGAATGAATCTTGGGGAGATGTAGGAGCCCCAAATACCTCCTCTTCCTGTTTAGAAGATTTTGGAAATAAGTTAAATTCAGTGACAACTGCTGAAATAGTCAAATAATTAAGGGAAATATATTGCTTATGCATGTTCAGTATAAATAGTAATTAGTAAGGTGGGGGCCCTTTAATTTGCTTTTTTTAAAAAAGAAGCAAACAAAGTTATGATTTAATTTTGGATCATTTGAGTGAGTGAATCAAAGACAATCTCAAATGATTCTCTTTTATCTCGTGAAACGTTTTTAATTAAAAGAGGACTTTTCTGTTCCCTCAGTGCTAGTGCCTTCCCATTGAGGTTACCTCCAATTTACACAAGATACTGTGAATGTTCGTAAATATCTATATATTGTCCCCTCTATTAAAGTGTATGCTCTGTGGGGTAGGGGGCATTTTTTGGTCTTTTTTTGTATCCTCAGAACTTAGCACAGTGCCTTATACTTAGTGAGTGCTTGATAAATGCTGTTTGACTTCACTTGGCTTAAGAAGATGAATAGATCGATATGTAAACAATTTGGAGCAGAATCATTGCTTCAGAGTGGGACAGATAAATCTGGAAGAAACAAAAGAAATCATGTCTAAAGAAATGCATTCATAGTGGCACATGCCCATTTTGTTCAGACTGGTGTGATGGCTTAGGTTGAACTGACCAGGTAATTCAGGAGATTTCTCTCCTTTCCTTTTATCTCCATCAAATGACACCAAATAACCAGTGTGAGGAATATTTTCACTGCCTATTATAATGTATATAATAAACGCAGTCCTCAAGTGGGAATGATGGTGTCCAACTGGCTTTACCTCTCAGAGTATTCTTTGCCAACACTGGATTGACCATTTTCATGTGTCTTAACTGATAACTGCTTTTTTTTTTTCTCCTTTCTTCTAAATAGTTGTATGTTTACTCTTTATGGTTGCTTAGTGAAATGCTGTAAGCCCTAGAGCAGCTAGGTGGTGCCATAGTGCACAGAACTCCTGACCTGGAGTCAGGAAGACTCATCTTCCTGAGTTCCAATCTGGCCTCAGACACTTACTAACTCTGTGACCCTGGACAAGTCACTTAACCCTGTTTGTTCCTCATGTATAAAATGAATTGGAGAGGGAAATGGCAAACCACTTCAGTATCTTTGCCAAGAAAACCCCAGAGGAGGTCACAAAGACTCAGTCCTAGGAACAGGAATATTGGGCTAACTATCCACTCTCCAAGCCTTAAAGTACCGTGTCACTTTTGTGCTTTTTCAGTTCTTGACCAATCAGGTCATGCTACCTACTACTACTACACACACCCATACACACCCATACACCCATACACACACACACACACACACACACACACACACACACACACACACACACACACACACCCATACACACACACATGTGTATTTCCCACCACCATTACCCCTAGCTTCTTGAGAGTCCCGGAATCTTGGAATTTCCAGCTGGAAGGATCATAGACTCTTAAGTTAGGGGCTGGAGAGATCCTTAGAGGCTGTCTGGTAGGAAATCCCTCATTTTACAGTAACTATGGCCCAGGGAGGCTAAGAGCACTCAGGTAGAAAAGCACTAGAGTGGGCTATAAGGACTGTTACTCTGGCTGCAGAGCCACTGCTTTTCCCCTCCTGCACCACTCTGGAAGGGACCTTGGAGATCTAGTGTAACCCATTTATTTTCCAGACGTGAGGAAAAAAAACCCAGACATATGGACCCAAGGTAGCACATATATTAATACTCAAACCCACTATTGTGAGTGTAATTTCAATGTTCTTTAAAAAAAACCAAACCTTTCTTTTCATGATGAATTTAGCAAACATGAACATTTCAATAAATAAAGATGAACAGAAAAAGAGGATGGTGTGTGAAATAGTGAAATTGCTACGTATAAGTCTTTTTTAAATGTGTGTCAAAGTGACGCTTAGTCCTAGGACTGAGCCTTATTGGTCCTTCTCACTGCATAATTTAACAGTAACCACTACTTTTCTTATCTTCATTCCCATCTGACCTTCCTTCTGTTCTAAGCTGTTAAGGGAAGGGACTGGCTTTTGCCTCTTTCTTTTTTGTTTATTTTTATCTCCAGCTCTTATCAAAGTACCTGGCACCTAGTAAGTGCTCAATAACTGTTTATTGAGTTACTGAATTTGTAAAAATATTGTCTAATGTCCTTCCTATCCAACCATGCTGCCTCTTCCTCCCTAAATATCACATCCCTTGCATGTAGAAGATCATGAGGTCTTTTATTGCCCCCAACCAGCCCTCACTTTCTCCTGTTTCAATGTACTTGTGATCTCAGTAATGTGGGTATACCCTTCCATGGCACACAATACAATCCTTCCATTCCATAGAGCCACTAATGTAGGTCTTTCTCTTGGTCTTTTAATCTAGAGAAAACACAGCAACCTGGGCCAATCAAACATACAGTCAAGAAGCTAGAACTGAGTTGATGTCAAGAGTAAAATTAGGGGAAAAAAAGGGTTAGGTAGGAAAGCGTTCAAGTAGAACAACCTGGTGCTGAGAACCAGGAGTAAATTATAAGGATTTGTACAACCTCTGAGATGCTCAGACCACTCCCCCCCACTTCCACCTTAGCTTTTCACCTCTTTTTATGACTTCTCCCTCTCTGCCTACCTTGTACTTTTTTTCTCCTGACTTCAGTAGAAGCTTCTCCAAAACATCAAGCAAGTAGTTAGATGTGCTCTCCATCCCATGGCCTGAGAAGTGCAGTTAGAGACAATGACCAAAACTCTCAGCCACATGGCTATAGGAGGAGATAGAGCCATGTGACTCAAATCTTCCATAGAGAATGGAGGACTTCCTGGACAATGCCAAACTCCTGGAAGATTCTGGGACTCAGCCTTTTAGAGAGAGAAGGAAGGAATTCCTCGACAGCATCAGACTCTTGCATAAAAAAGGACCAGAGTTGGAGGCACCTGCCAAGCACTGGGGATACAAAAAGAGGTGAAACACAGTCCCTGACTTCAAGTAGCTTATAATTAATGGACAAAGAACTGAGTCATGATAAAGAGAAACAAAAATCTAGACTTTTGCCATCCTTACTACTATAAATTATTCCACCAGTGCAGAATGAAAGAGGGTTGCTTCCCTAGAAAATCAAGTATGCTTCCTTTCTGGAGAAGGTCTAAATGCTTAAGGTAATTCTGGAAGGCTAGAAGCCTATATGAGTCTGTAGGGTGAAGGTGAGATGATTGTACAGGAAAGAGAATTGTGTTAATTATTTCAGAGCTATCCTGAGTCATTTAGACTATTTTTGCATTTTTTTGGGGGGGGGAGATACATGAAATAAAGGCTGTCCCATATCTGATATACATTATTACCTTGAATGCTTATATAGGAGAATCTCCCATATCTGTGAAGAACTATACATTCTGCAGTTTCCCAGAAGAAACTCTGGGGAGGGGCAAAACAAGACAAAATATATGTTTTGGGTTGTTTAGAGGTCCCCAAGACGGATTCCAGTCCAAGAAACCCAGAACTTGGGGACTACACTATAATGAGTTGGTCACTTTCTCCTTCAAGGTTCCAGTCATTTCTGTTTTAGCAGCTGGCTCCTCCTTTCTTAGTTGGATGTTCCTTACAGGCAGGAACCGTATCTTATTTGCTTCAATACTTCCCTCTATTACCTAATACACAGCCATGCACATAGTAGTTACTCAATAAATCACAAATAAGTAAACGAAAGAAACCTCTGCATTGACATTTTGCCAACGTAGGGACCTTGTCCTTTGAGGTCTGTTTGGCCTCAGATAGTTATTAAGGCTCAGAAAACCAAACATTTTCATTTCCTCTTCAAAAGATATCATAACCATTTCCTTACATCTCTCTCAGAGCATTTTCCTGGAAACAGAATGTCTTGAACATGTATAAGCAATTTCTATCATGGGTTTTATTAAAACTAAGCTTTTATTTATTTTTTTTTTGCAGAGGCACAAGTATTTTGGTCTGTTGTGTTTCACCCTTTAACTGCTGGAACATTTGCGAGCGTCTTCTGTATGCATGCCTGTGACGGTTTAACGTATTTTGAAAATATCGTTAATAAGTTGTTCAAAAAAATAAAGTTTGAAATTTTAGCTATTTGAACTCATTTCTTTGGTGGCCTACGAAGCAACCTGGAATGGGATTGTCATCCTCCTAAAATAGAACCATCACGTACCTGGCCAGCATCCTGACAGAGCACCATGCAGGATGGGAGAGGTTGTTTCTTTACCGCCAGAGCAGGTCTGCAGAGTGTTAGCTCGTCTCCCTGGGCCAAATGTGTCCACAATCCTGGCTGCATTGCAGTTCTTACCCAAGGCTTCAGCCTTACAGCCTTACAATGTCACAAGGAAAATATCCAGTGAAAAATCAATTTGATTCCAGAAATATTTGTGGAGCATCTACAATGAGTGAAGAAGCCCTATGTTAGACACTAAGGTAAATACACATGTTCAGTTAAGTTCAATGAATATCTATTACACACCTACTATATGCTAAGCCCAGTGCTGGATATTGACTTTTCAAAGGCATAAAATGGAACAGTCTGCCCTAAAAAGTTTTTACTTTCCTACCCACTGCTCCACTTCGATATTCCTACCTCTTTGCCTTAGAAATAAGCCACACTACAAATCAAGACTTAATTTACTGTTTTGTTGATTATCTATACTTAAGAAAATTGTAGAGAAAATATTAATATTTCAGATTAAACCTAAAAGTGTGTCAAAAAAGTTTTTACTTTCTATTGATGAATATAGAAGTGGGTTTCTGCCCTTGAGTAAATGAAAATTCTCATAGAATCACAGGATGTTAGAGCTGGAAGGGATCTTTACATCTATCCCATCTAGTAGTGGCCAATATGGATTGTGAACCACTGGGTATGGGTAGGGTGAGGGCAGAGGATGAGTGGTAGGTCAGAGTTATTGCAAGGAGTTCTAGAAATCCATCTGCAAAACCACAAAAGGAGACACACCCTTTGTAGACTGAATAAATAGTATGCATTGCAATCTACAGATTACTAGTTTTAAATGTATTTTATACATGTTGCTGTGATTAATGAATTATAAATTCGTTTTAAAGCATTACTGGATTTATAGGCAACTGACATGTGGAAGCCTATGATACTGGGAGGTTCGTCAAATGCTTCACATACATTTTCCGATTCGAGTTATGCAACACTCTTGTGAGGTATTATAATCACCATTTTAGAGATGAGGAGGAAACTGAGGTTCAGATAGTGATTTGCCCATGATCATAAAGCTAGTGGTAGAATTTGAGTCCAGGACTTCCTGGTTCCAAGTCCACTACTCTGGCCACTAAACCACACAGATTCTCATTTATATTAATAGCAAGAAAGATTCAGAGCCTCAATGAGAGAAATTGGAGAGGAGACAGAGAAGCCTATTTGTAATTGACCATGGAAAGGGGTCCAGAGACTAACTCATCTATACAGTCCCTTTAAAATAATATAAAATATGTATTCTGCATGGATTGTCTAATTGTGTTATCTGAGGCTTGTGGGTGCATGGATATATACATATGTATGTGTGTATATATATATATATATATATATATATATATATATATATATATATATATATAATTTCTGTAAACACACATATTTGGAATCTGTCCTTCTAAAGGAAACTGTAATTTCCACCTTAAGGGGATCAGGAGAAAGGTCTTTGTTGGATACTTGCTCCTTCCTTTCCTTTTTCCCAAAAGGGGTATCAGGTTACAGTCTATCTGCTCCCCCCAATATTGGTAGTCTAGAGGTACAGTTATGTTTTAAAGGGAATATTAGTTTCCTAATTGCTCTTATGGAGGAAGGTAGCCTTTAGCTTTTGGCTTAGCTCCTCCCTGCCAAGTTCTGATTATGCAAAAGACCATGAGAAATGAGGAACCCATTTATCCAAGCAAACAGAAATCTGAGAATTTGTGCAGATTAGAATATATAAAAGTATATATGGGAACAAATGAATGCTTCAAATAGGAGTGAGAGGAGATCTCAGGGTATTCCAAGAGAGATGGCCTGTTCTTACCCCAGGTGGTCCATTCTATCAGTCTCTATGGAGACACATTAAATGACTAGATTGTAGCTTCTCACTCCATGTTTCTCTCCAAGAGAATTCCTGGAATCACTTTTGTCTGTCTTCTAGGAAGCTCTGGAGCTGACTGTCTTATGCTGGTATGCAGCATCACAGTCTACCTTCTCTCTACCAATCGGAAGTAGCATCTCTCTTTACATATACAGCTGCATGCAAAATGAACCGGGTTTTTGTTGTTGTTATGCATTTTAAACACCACAGAATAGTAAGAGTACAATGGCTATCATGGAGCAAGTGGGAAGCAGGTGAAGAGATCTAGTCCTTAAAATTTGTTGACCTTAAGAGGAAATCCTCATGTTTGAAAAATCTGAAAACTGCTACTCCAGTCCAGTTCTAACAATAGCTCATGATAGGCAAGGGAAGTGTCTTGCTCAAGGTCCTAAAGCTAGTTAAGAGAGAAACCCAAGACCGTCACCGACTTTCTCCTTTCTAGGAAGTCCCCCATGCTGGGGATGTTCTTCTGAATTATTTCTACTTCTCAAAATCCAGCCAAAGATAAGCTCCAGTGGTATCTGAAAATTTTTCTTGACCTCTGCAATGGTTGGTCTCTCCTTCCTCCACCGCATTACTTTGCATTTACTATGTATATATTTTAAATTGACTTCTTTGTGAACTTCTTGCCTGCCTTCTGTCATCTCCCAACACCACACAGTAGAATATAAATGCCTTGAGATCAGGATTTTTTTTCTTTATTGCCTTTGCATCTTCAGGTACCTAGAACAGTTGCTAGCATTTAGTAGGTGCTCGATAAATGCCTTTCCAAAATGACCAATCAATGTCTGACATTTTTAGAATGGGTGATTCTTAAAGATTTTAGAAGAAGAAAGGGAAGCAAATGTTTTCTTCATCTTGAGATGACAGAGGAATTTCTAAACCTGCAACTTGTTCTGACCTATCTAAGGGCCAGGAGAAATTCCCAGAAGGCTGGCCCCAGCAGCTGATGCCTCTCTCATCTGGTCTGTTTTTGGTCATGGCAGTCTTCAGGTCTGGCAACGTCATCCTGTTCTTTGTTGGTCCTGGTGGCGGTTGTCACGTTCATGGTCTCTCCCATGCCTCCTCTGTTTGTCTAAGTCTGCTGGTGAAGTTTCTTTCAATCAGCTCTCCCCGGCTCTGGTTCCTGTTAGGGCTTGTCTGAATGGAAGCTATTAAAAGGTGGTGTTTTATCTGTTGATTCAGCAAGGAGGAAAGCATTTCCAAATAGCTGAGAAACTGATGGAGGGAACATGCTTTCTGTCAGAATTTGCCACTTTTCTCTTGTTTGGCTCAAAATGGTATTTGCCACATTTTGACCTTCCTCGGTTAAGTTAAGCGGAAAATTGTTGCATGCTCCATAGACTTCACCTGACCTGATGTCATTGCAAAATGCTTCTCTTCCTTTATGTGTTCTTCTCTCCCTACCTCCCTCACTAGGGGATGGGGGAAGGGGTTCTGCTCCCAAGGACAGAAGGGTGAGCTTCAGCCTTGGCCACAGAAGGGGTGACTAGAGAGTAGAAGAGCTGGAATCTGAAAGTCTAGAAATTTTCTTTGTTTCTGGTTGTCTAAAGGAGCCTGGAGAAAGCAGTGTTGGATTTAGCTGAATCTGACTTTGGGAGGCATTTGCCTAAGCAAAATCGAAAAGCCAGAGTGGGATGGAGAGATGGAATAAGAGACCTCGAGCATGGGAGTCATCACTCAGCACATCACTCAACTGGGTCTCCAACTCTGACCTGAAAATTTCTCCAGAGAGTGAGAGAATAGGAATGAGTCATAGACTCACAGAAGTTTAGACCATGGAACCCAGTCTTCCCATTCCATAGAGGAAGGAAGTCTGGTATTGTGGAAAGAGCTCTGGATTTGGTGCCAAAGGACTTGAATTGACTTGAATTCAAATATCCCCTTCCACAGTATCCTACCCATGTGTCCTTGGGCAAATTACTTTTGAGTACCCAAGATACTGACCCCATGCATCCTCATCTGTAAAATGAGAAAGACTGGACTAAGTGACCTTGAGGAGTACACTTTAAATTGGGGATCCCATGACCTCCTTGTAATAACATAAGAGGCTTTCCTGGTATAAGTTAAAGACATTATAAAATAAAATACAAACAACTTTTTTTGGCCTATAAAGCCCTTCCCAGCCTGTCCCCAACCAACCTTTCCTTGCAACCTCATTATATATTACTTTCCTTCCCATACTCTTTGATCTCACCAAACTGGCCTCAGTATTTTTCATTTGTTGCACTCCATTTCCCACCTTTATGCCTTTGTGTTAGGTGTTCATCATGCCTAGAATGCTCTCCCTCCTCATCTCCACATCATAAAAGATTCAGCCCAAGCAATACCTTTCTTGTGAAGGCTTCCCTGATGCTTCAAACCACTAGTGCCCTTCCTCCCTAAGCTACCTTGCATTTCTATATGTATTTATGAAGGTACATATTGACTACCTTCATATAACACACACACATATATGTGTGTATACACACACACACACACACACACACACACACATACACACACATGCATCCAGTTCTTTGGGAGCAGGGACAGTTTTATTTTTGTCTCAGGATTTCCAGTACATTGCCTGACATATAGGAGGTACTTACTAAATGCTGATTGATTGCTATAAGCTGAGGCTTAGACCTTGTGCATGACCACATGGTACTTCTTTGTTATTAGCTTAGATCACAAATTTTAGAGTTGGAAGAGACCTTACAGATTGCCTGGTCCAAATGCCTCCTTTAACAGAGATTTGCATTCTTTCAAACTCTTAAAATTTCACCTTCTGCAATGGTCACTTCCAACAAAGGTGCAAAATAATGGATAGAGACAAGACCTATGATTTCACTGGTTTAGTGAACTCCCAGATGAGGTAACTCCCTCTGCCAGGGCAGGGAAGCACATTCTCTACAACTTAAAGATCAGACTTGTTCAGAGCATAGAGAGGATAAATGTTTTGCCAGGCAGAGGCTATATAGTCAATCTTTGTCAGAGGTGGGATTTGAACCCAAGTCTTCCTTGTTCTGAAGCCAGTTTTCTATTTAATCTTCCCTTGTCTGAGATAGAGGAAATTAAATTAATTATCTAAAGCCAAACGGATGATGTGATTTAAAGAAACAGACCTAAAAAGATCTTGAGTTGATGGGCAAAAAGTTCCAGACCAGAATCCCTGTTGACAACAAAGTCAATGGGCCATGTATCCTCTAGCAGCTGGGGCAATGGGCAATGAGACTGTCCAGTAAGTAGACTCCTATCACACTTAATATAGATGCCCCATTTATCCTCACTAGGTGAAGCTTTATGAAGGCAAAATCTCAGCTATTAGTAGTTTTCTAAGTATTTGACAAACTGGCCCACCTTTATGAGGGTTCTCTGCCAGCCACTAGTCAAGACAACTAGAAAGCATTTATTCAGCATTTCCTATTGCTAAGAACTGGGAATATGAACAAGACCAAATATAAAGATGGTTCATGCCCTAAAGGGTCTTATATTTGAGTGAAAACAACACATAGAAGGGAACTGAAAAAGTGTTGGGGAGGGGTGGGGATGGAAAGGTACCTGTGGTGGGGATGGGGGTGGGCATGGTGAAGAAGGAAATAGAGAAAGGCAGGAGTGCAGCCTGGAGAGAAATGAAGGAGTGAACATAGCTGGCCTGGGCAGTTTGGACAAATCATTTTATGCCCCTGAGCTTCTGTTTTCCAGTCTGTAAAATGGGCATATACATACTTATCCTGCCTATCTCTTGGTGTTGCTGTGAGGAAAGCCCAAATGTCTATTTTTATAGAAAGAATATCTCTTCTGGCTGTTGACATCTGGTCAAGAGTGGGTCTCTGATACCCAATAATAACCATCATAAATCATATCTCCTCATACTTCTACACTACTCTGTACTCTCTAAAAAAGCCTTACTATCCATCATGTCATTTAATTCTCACAATTCTCTTCTAATTTGTGACCTCTGTGACATTACCTTAGTTTCCTTTCCAGTCTTTCCTTCTCTACTTCACTGACTCCTCTCCTTCCTCTTATCCCTACATGTAGGAGTTCCCAAGATTTTGTATTCCTCCCCTCCTTCATTGTATTTTCTCTTAATGAGTTCATCGACTTCCGGAAAGTCAGCCTTCATATTGGAAAGAGCGACCCAATTCACTTCTTTTCCCTTTTCATCCTTTGAGCAACATAATCCCTCCAGAAGTTAGAGCCCCCTACAAAATTGTCTTGGATTCATTTTGTATACGCCTACAATGAAAGGTAATATGGTGTAGTAGAAACAGCCCTGGCTTTGGAGTCAGAGTTCCTGGGTGTCAGTCCTCTCTCTTATAATCTGAGTCACCCTGAACCAGTCATTTTACTTTTAAGGGCCTCCCTTTACTCATTTGTATAATAATAGCTAGCATTTATATGAAGCTTTAAGATTTGAAATGTTTTACAAATATTACCTCATTTTATCTTCACTACAACCCTGGGAGGGAGGTCCTGTAACTCCCTTAGTTTCATAGATGAATATTCCCTTAAATAATAGTACCTCCCTCCCAGGATTATCCTGAGGATCAAATGAGATAATATATGTAAAGTGCTTAGCACATCACATGGCATATAGTAGTCACTTAAAAAATGCTTGTTTTACCCCCATCCCAATCCTTTTTTCAGATCTGTACTAATTAAGTGGCATCCAGGGCCATCTCCACTCATCCTCATCTATATCTTGCCCCTGGACCCAGATGGTTCCAGAGGAAAAAGTGGAGCTGGTGACTTGGCACAGGCCTTCCTCTCTTAATTCACTTGCAAGTCACAGCATCCCCTTCCTGATGTCATGGTCCTTTCTGAGAACACAGAACAAGCAGCCAACACCACAAGAATAATAGCTAACTGGGTGATCATGGACAAAAACTTTGAAGAAACAGGTCCTCAGTTTCCTCATCTGTAACACTGGTGTCATGATAATGAGGATAATTGCATGACTTTTCTCTTTGTTTTTTTTGTAAGGATTAAATGAGATAATGCACATGTAATCTTTAAGGTTTGCATGGCAACTTCTGCCTAGCAAATATTATGTCTCAGTTTTATAGAGGAAGATTTTATTTGCCGCTGCAAGATTAAGGAATGAGATTTATGAGAGAAAAGTAAACTCTATCAATGATTTCATGATAGAAAAAGAGAAAAACTAGGTAGAATCTAACATGTACCTTAGATTTGGGGAGAGTAGACTTCCAGAGGTTTAGAGAGAAAGGTAAGACTCAGTGATTTCGTATCATTTCAACAAAGAATGGGGAGTACTCAACCATGAAAATCTGAAAACAAAAGCAGAAATGACTCCAATGAGAAGGTAAAGAGAGAATTACTGAAAGCAACACATGTAACTACAAAGGGAACTCATGGACCAAATCGCTTTTTTAAGATGTGTAGAGACAATGGAAGTAAAGGTGGACACTGACAAAGTGAAATGTGTCATGGTATCAGAGGTTCATAGATTTAGACCAGAAAGAAAACTTAAAAGTCATCTAGTTGATTTTGTAATGGGGAAACTGAGGCACAGAGGAGTTAGAGGACTTGTCCAAGGTCATTCAGGTCAAAAGAAGCGAGACTCTGGAATCAATTCTGCAACTTAGTTCTTCTCTCTGGGCCAAACAGAACAAATCTAATTCATCTTGAATAGAACAGTCTTTGAAGCCTTAGAAACAATTTTTATATCTCTACTTCTTGCCCCAATTCTTCTCTTCTCCAGGCTATGTAGCTTGTAGAAACAGTGTCATAACAGTCAAGTTCAACAGCTGAGAAAGATATATGCTGAACTTAGGTAAATTAAAAGGAAAAGCTAACTACATAGTAGAGATTTGCACATTCAGTCTTCTTCTCTTTGTGTATCAAACACTCATTTTTATTTGGGATTTCTTAAATTCAGAATCAAAAGAATGTCAGGACTAGTAAAGCCTAAAAAGAATTGTGATGTTGGTACTGAATGTTAAGTATGAGAAAAAGAAGGAATTTAAAACGTGAGTTGTTTTGCTGTGTTGCGGGCAAGAGAAGATGAAAGAAGGGAATGATTCTTCTTCTTGGGGCAGATGGATTGATGAAAATGAATGCTGGAGATGATGCAGAATTTCTTATCTCTGACTTTGCATGTTCTCTTTGCTAATAAGACAGATCATTGATAGGCAGTTGGAGGTGATTCTAAGTGAAGAGAGGGTAAAAGAACCTAACTGCCTTCAGTGAGTCCAAGTCATGAGGCCAAGACAATCTACATCCTAGAGTAGGGAAAAAATGGACAGATGTGAGGACAGACTGAGTCAAGACCTGTGAAACATCATGGAGAATAGAGGTGCTATAGAACTAGAGAAGGACAAATGTTCCAGTTTTCAAAAATAAAAAAGGAAGAAGGTAAAGTCTTCAAATTTTCAATTAAGTGGCTAAAATTTCCTAAGGGTGGTGGTGGTGGTGATGGAAGGAGATTACATGGAAGCAAGGAAGATGGCATGATGCCCATGCTGGCTGGACCCTGTCGGAATGCTCAGTGGGTGAAGTATAGTCCAGGACTTGCCAGATAAAAAGAAGACTGAGCTAAGGATTGACGCCCCTCCTGTTCCTCAGGGAAACTCTGTAGGTATGGTTCCCAAGCTGGTGACGGGTGGGGTCAGGGTCTCTGGAAGACACAGATAATGTGGGGCATATCCAGAAGATGGTTTTTGAAGAGGACCATGATGCCATGACATGAAAGTGAATTGGATTTAAGTTAGAGAGAGCTGTGCAAAGTCACCAGCTTCACTTTCTCCTCCAGAGCCACCTGGGTCCAGTGGCAAGATAGAGATCAGGATGTCTGGAGGTGGCCTCTGGTGACCAGGATTATGAGAGGTCCATATGAGGGTAAATGGAATGAACTGAAGCTATATAGCCTGGAGAAGAGAAAAGTCGGGGCAAGGAGGAGGGACATAAAAACTGTTTCTAAGGCTTCAAAGACCGTTCTACTCAAGATGAATTAGACTTGTTCTGTTTGGCCCCAGAGGGCCAAAGAACTAATAGGTAGAAGCTGCAAAATTGATTCCAGAGTTCTGCTTCTTTTGACCTGAAAGATCTTGGCCAAGATGTCTAACTCCTCTGTGCCTCAGTTTCCCCCATTATGAAATCGATTAGATGACTTTTAAGTTTCCTTTCTGGTCTAATTCTGTGACCCTCTGATTCCCGACACACTTCACTTTGTCAATGTCCGCTAGACCTAACTACTTCCTATTGCTGATATAAACTAAACAGGCCTGGGAAAGAGCTCTATGGGTACGGGAAGGTGAATTAAGAAGAGTTTCACCTAGGGGTGCTAGTGATTAATGACTTCACAAAACCCTGTCTGCCTGATTGGAAACCTTTTTCTCTACAGAATGAGTCAGGCAGTCTGCAAGACTTCATTCAGCTAACCAAGGAAACACTGTGAAATGTAATGATTTTATTGAATTTAATTTTTAAAAAATGTTTCTAATAAACTGTAAAAGGGAAATGAGATTGGATTTTAAGCTTATCTGAAAATGTGTTTCTTCCTGGTACGTAGTAAGTGCTTAATAAATACTTGCTAAGCATGGTGTCTGACTACATGCTAGTGTCAGGGTGGCATTGGCAGGGGTGTCTGTGAAAATGTCTGTGAAATGTCTGTGAAAATGATAGGGGAGACTACTCTCCTTTTGCCCCTGGGATTCCAGACTTACTGATCCTCCCTCTGCCTCCACTGCCCATAAGTACCGTTCATTCAGATTCAGCAAGCAATTATTAAGTGCCTTCTTTTTGCAATAGTACAAGGGGGTTGGCACTAAACATACCAAGCCCGAAACAAAAATAGTACCTGCTTGGCAAACCTTAAAGACAGGGTTACCTTAAAGCTATTATAAATACTAGCAATCATCATCATTATTATTCTAGGAGCTTACAGTCTATTAGAAACAACACTTACACAGATAAGTCATTGCCAAATGTATTCAAAGTAAGGTTAAAATAATTTCAACAGTGGGGTAGCAGGGAGATGACTGACAGCTGGGGGAGGGTCAGGGAAATCCTTTTTTGGGAGATGGCATTTGAGTCAAACCTTACAGGAAGCCAGGAGGGTTAACAGGTGGAAGTGAAGAGGGAGTGCATAGAGAACAGCTTTTACAATAGCATAGAGGTAGGAGATGGACTATTTTATATAGGGAGCAGCAGTTTTGCTAAAAGATGAAGAGTAGGAAAGAGATTAATGTATAATTAATAGAAAAAACCCACAAAGACTTGCACAAGGGTACTAACCTTGGAGCTATGTAAACAATAGGCTGGTATTTTTAGCCACATGCCACAGAAACTAAGCCTCTTCCTGTATTTAGAGAATCCCTGGCACGGGTCCCTTGAATGAACGAGAGGCTGGTGTGACTGAAGGACACTTTAGGTCTCACTATTTTGCTCAGTTTTCTTGCCCCATGGCCAAAGTCCCCGAGAGAAGGATTCTCTTTTGTCCTTTTTAGTCATTACAAGAACAGGAGTCCTTACTCCAATCCCAGAGAAGTTGGGAGCTAATCTACATGTCACCATGCTGTCTCCTCTTTGTCAGTTTTTTATTGGTGATCACAGTATGATGGTGGAGGCTGGAATAATTAGTCCTTGACTCCAGCCTTCCTCATGGCAGTCAGGACGTTGATGGGTTCTTTTCCACTTGGTCCATATCTGAATTTTTATCTTTGTTTTTTTAAAATGAACTTCAGGGCCCACTCATCTGTGGCAACTTTGAACAATTTCACGGTCTTCCTCTCACAGAAGGGTGAACCCACACACCTCCTGGATCATGACTCTTATAATTTGGTGTATTTTTTGTTGTTCAGTTATTCTCAATTATGTCTGACTTTTTGTGACCCCATTTGGGGTTTTCTTGATACTCAAGTGGCTTGCCATTTCCTTCTCCAGCTCATTATACAGATGAGTAAATTGAGACAAACAGGGTTAAATGACTTGCCCAGGGTCACACATCTAGTAAGTGTCTGAGGCTAGATTTGAACTCAGGAAGATAAATGAGTCTTCCTGACTCCAGGCCCAGTCCTCTATCTATGGCACCACCTCACTGCCCCAATTGGCTAGAGTGTGAGGAAAATTGGCCTAAGAGTCAGGGAAAGGAGTGTTTTTGATACTGTCACACAGGACGTAGCAATAACTGGCACTTGGAGTGGCATACTGGCATGGTGGGTGATGAGCCACCATTAGAATTAAGAAGGCTTTGGTTCACATTTGAACTGATACATCCTAGCTACCGGATCCTGGGCAAGTCACTTAACCTCAGTGCTCCCAGGCAAATTTTCTAAGCCTCCAAATTACTGAGTAGCTGATGTTCATTGGTAAAAAGTTCTTGTTGGGGGATCCTCATACTGATGAAATCACAAGTATGTTCAAAACCAAATAGTAACAAAAACTGACTTTCATAGGTGTATAAATTTAGTACTAGAAAAGATGCATACTCACAATGTACATATATGTGCATATACACAGGTGTATATTATTAGCTAATTCACATGCATAATATACACCTATGTATACACAGATTATATATGTTCATGTGTGTGTATATATGTATACATATCATACGAATGTCATTTATTTTTTGACAGGGTTAGAAAGCTAGTAGATCAGGAGGACTCTATAAATACTGTTTTCCTAGATCATATGTAAGCATTTTTTAATATAGTTTCATTCCTATGGAAAAGATGGCTTTAATTGTGGCTTTAGTTACATTCCAGATTAAATGGCCAGAGTCAAAAAGTCATCATTAATGGTTCACTGACAACTTGAAGCAGGTCTCTAGGGAAAGCTACAGGGATTTATCCTCGGCTCCAAACTGTTAAAGATTTTATCAGTGACTTGGATAAAGGCATACATGGCATAAATGGCAGCCTTATTTAAATTTGAAGATGACATAACTGTGGGATGAATAACAAATAAATAAGTTGGATGATAGAATCAGGATTCAAAAAGGTCTTGAGAGCGTAGAACATGGAGCCAGATCTAATACGATGAAATGAAATAAAGATAAATGTAAAGTTTGATACTTTGGCTTAAAAAAAACCCAACAACTTCACAAATACAAGATGAGGGAGGGGTATGGTTTATCTGAAATCATCTGGAAATTTGGATCAGATTGGCAAAGGTAATAAAAAAGAAAAATGACAAATGTTGAAGGGGCTGTGGGAAAACATACATACTAGTGCATTATTGGTGAACCTGTGAATGGGTATAGCCACTCTGGAAAGCAATTTGGAACTATTCTTACAAGACTGCTAAACTGTGAATACTCTTTGACTCAGCAATACTACTTGGCTTATACTCCAGATTAAAGAGAGAGGAAAAGCTTCTATATGTACAAAAATATTTATAGTAGTTCTTTTTGTGGTGTCAAAGAAATGCAAGCTAAGGGGGGATGGACATTAATTGGGAAAAAACTGAGCAAATTATTATATTTTAATTTAATGGAATATTTTGTGTAGTAGAAAATGAAGAAAAGGTGGTTGGAGAAAAACTGGTGCAAGTGAACAGAACTAGGAGAACAATGTATGCTGTAACATTGTAATTTTATGCTATGCTATAAAAATGAACAATGTGAAAACAATGCACTGATCCATTGTTATTCCATTGTTATTCTGATTATCACAGAGAGGTGATAGATTTTTGGACATTGTTTGGCACATAGTCGGTGCTTAATAAGTGTTTGTTAATTGATTGAATGAGTGGAAGCAGCAAAGAGCTAAATTTAGGCTTGATGTAGGGAAAAACAATTAGCAGTATCCTGAAGTGGAATCAGTTGTTTGGGGAAGTGATAGATTTCCCTTCATTTGTAGCTTTCGAGCAAAGACCGAGCAACCTTTTGTCTATGTTGTCCAGGGATGATTCATCCTCTCCCTCTCTGTCTCTCTGTCTCTGTCTCTCTCTCTCTCTGTCTTTCTCTCTCTGTGTCTCTCTCTCTTTCTAAAGTACAATAAGGATCTCTGAGATTATTTATTCCAACCTAACCATCCTCCCTGTGTCGAATTAATACTCATTCTTTAAAAAGCTCAACTAAATTGCTATACAGTGGCTGTTGAGATATCTTCCAACATAAAAAAATGTTTTACTCATCTTTGCTTGCTACATAATAAGTGCTTAGTGATTGTTTCCTGAAGATGAAATGTACCACATGGATGGATTTCAGAAAATCCTAGGACTTGTACAAACTGATGCAAAGTAAAATGAGCAGAACCAGGAAAACATTGTACACAGTAATGGCAACATTGTGTGATGATCAGCTATGAACAATTTAGTTCTCAGCAGCACAATGATCAAAGTACAAAGGACTCATGATGGAAAATGCTGTCTACATCCAGATCAAGAACTGATGGACTTTGAATGCAGATCAAAGCATACTTTTTTCACTTATATAATTTTTTGTGTGCTTTTTTTCTTTTAATCTGCTTCTTTTTACAACTAGGATTAATATGGAAATATGTTTTACATGACGGCACATATATAACCTATATCAAATTGTTTACCCTTTTAGGAAGAGAGGAGGGGAGGGGAAAAATTGGGAACTCAAAATCTTGTATAGAAAGAATGCTAAAATTTGTCTTTATATATAATTGGGGAAAAAATAAAATATTGTTAAAATAAATAAATAAGTGAATAAATGAATGAATGAATCAATGAATGAATGTACCACACAGTATGACTGAAAGCCCTGGGGAGTCTTTGGGACAAATGTGGGGATGGGAGGAAGGCAGAGAACAGGAAGTACACAAAAGGGTCTGGGTAGTCAGTTAGTCAACAAACACTGTTTAGGCATTTATTACGTACATGCTAAGCACTAGAGATACAAAAAGGGGCCAAAACAGGGTTCCTGCCTTCAAAGAAGCTTACATTCTAATGGAGAAGAAAACATATAAACGTCTATTCATACAAGATATATGTGGTGTAATTGGTAGGGCAGTAATCTCAGAGAGAAGGCAGTAACACAGAGTAGGAGGGAAAGGCGATCACAAAATTGCAACAACAATTACAATTTGCATGATTTGTGATTTAAGGTTTACAAAGAATTTTTCTTACAACTCTACTGTAAGCAGTGCACATATTGTTCTAGAAGCTCAGAGAGGTTGAGTCATGCCCCTGAGGTCACATACCTAGTAAAGGTCAGAATCGAAGCTTGAACCTAGGTCTCCAGACTGTAACATGAACATTCTCTCCTTTGCCTAGAAGCTTCCACAGAAGGGACCTGTGGTGTGGCCTTGGGCCAGAGGGGATGCTCTGGGAGCCCATACCTGGTGATAAGATTAAGTAAGCTGGCTCTGGGAAAGACTGAGAAGCCTAGCAGACCTGGGAGCTGTGCCAACCCAAATGGACTGCAGACTTGAAGTAAGAGTTTCTTTGTTTAGCCTCCAGACCAGACAGGGTTTAGGTGAGAAAAAGGAGTGGGGACTAGATGCCCCTCGAGCTGTACCAGCCAAGTTGATCTTTGGCTAGATGGTAGTTGAAGTTAGGATAAGAAATCTGTTCTTTGTAAACATGTCTGTTTCTAGTCATTTGGATTTGTTTTCTTTTCCAAGTAAAAGTTCTCTTTGAGAAATTTTAAACCCCACTGAATTAAGGAAGGAGAGAAGCCTTGAGGTATGGTGGAAAGAGTACTGTGTTTGGAGACGTAGGTCCTGGGTTTGAATCTTGGCTCTGCTGCCCATGGGATCTTGGGCAAGTCACTCTGTGACTCAGTTTCCTACTTTGTAAAATAAGGGAGCTGGACTAAGTGATTTCAAAAGCCTCTTTCAAGCTGGTAGAAAGAGATGTAGAAAACTTACACAGAGTAGGTGTGATTGTGACCTTGTTGGTGAGATCAGACTAGTGTGGGAACCCTGTGTAACAGTAATTTAAATGGAAGGATCTTTCTCATTAATTAATAGGCCCATGTGATCTGTTTAAATCACCTGGAAGCCTAAATCACATGTGGTGAGAGGAGCTTGCCAAAGAGGTGGTACAGGAAGGGTGGAACAGAACTGGGAGGAAGTGAGTGAGTGGGGTCAGGTTAGAGGGGATAGAACACAGGCCAACCAACACAGCCCGGCTGACACAGGTCCAACTGACACATTGTGACAGTTGATAGTGAGAAGGCCCTGGCTGAGGGAGGGGAGGTTTGAGAATGATTTTGCCCCCTGCTGTGATCATGTTTATTAACTTCTTAGTCACCATGACAGATTTTGCTTTCTGGTTCTAGGATTTGGCTTAATTAAATAATTAAATGATTAAATAAATTTTTTTTTCTTCTGCCTTCTATATGGAGAGTCTTTTATACTTGGCTATTGAGAACAACACTACCATATTCATAGCCTCAGTGCTGTGAATATTGCCTTGGTGATGCATTTGGCATCATGGACAGGATCACAAGGTATAAAATCTCTATTTGGAGGCAGAAATGATTTAGAAGAAGACATTAATATCCCAGGATGGGAGGATTTACCATATTCCTCACTAGCAAGGGAGTGGGCTAAAAGCACTGGACCCTGTGAAAACTGGGAAGTGAGGTTACAGAAGGGGGAACCTGGAGATTTGGAAAGGTGTTTGCCAGGAACACCAATAAGATCAGGGAAGGAGTTGGCAGGGGTAGGGAGGAGAGGCTGGATTTTACTAACAGGTTACCGCATTATATGTAGAAACAGAGATGAACTGCTTAAGGAAAAAATTCAGATGGAAAAAGAGTTAGCTAGTTTGCATGGGAATTCTCATCCTTCTGGTTCTCCTTCACAAGACAGTCTGGGGGGTCTCAGGTGGAAGGAAAGGCTGTTCATTTAGCTTAGAAGAAGCTGAAGGCTAACAAAAGAAATGCACATCTGACCTTTGTACAGATCCAGCCTGGTTGCCACAGTGACAAAGGAAATGAAATAATTTTAGAGGAGGAAGTTTCTCAGTCAGAAGCATGCCCAATAGTGAGACGGAAACAGGAGAACCAAGGAGGAAACTCAGTGTTTAGGGAAATAATTGAGGATTTTACTCAGTAGGAGATTACAGAAATTTGAGTCAGTTCACCCAAAGGATGGGAAAAACGTTAATATCTTGGTTGGTGAGAATCAGTGATGATGGAGCTGGAGGAATAGCTATAGATCCCGTTGACTGCCTGAAATTTATCAGTATTAGTCAGAATTCTTTTGTACAGCAAACAGGAGGTAACAATACAATTAATCTGTTAGCTTTGGCTGCAGAAGACTACAGTAGGCAGTATCCTACTGACTCTATGTGGCCTAGTGGAGAAAGAACCTGGTATTCACTTAGGGACTGTATAAGAAAGTTAAAGGAGGAGGTAATGAAGACTGCCATAATGATAGGAAATGCAGATCTATACTATGATACTCCCTTTTCAGCTTACCATAGGAATACAATGGTGCAAATGGCTCCTCCTACTAACAAGCACTTGATTTTGACTTTAATAATTGGGGAAATAGGTCACCCTCTTTCAGAGGTGCTGGACAAGATTTCAAAGTTAAGTGAGTTAGGAGAGTGAGGAAAAGACAATATTGCTACAGAAAGAAGAGTAAATAGCCAGTGGATTCAAAATCAGAATAAATTGACAAGGAGAGAATTGTTTACTGCTCTATTGAGATAAGGGGTAGATTTTAAAAGCATAGATGGTATTCCAGCTAATGAATTATACAGATTGTACCGAGAAACGGCACTTGATACTAGACAAAATAGAGAAGCAAAAACTACCCCTACAGATCCTGCTGACTCCTTGTATCCAAGTTTGTCACACTTTCAGGGAGAATAGGAAGTTGGCCAAGTCCCAGCTCAGATCAGGATTAGCAACTTGAGGAATACATGTATTGACTGGAGTGACAGACTTTAATTATCAAGGAGAAATTATAATAATAATAATTATTATTATTATAACATTCCAAAATTTAGGTGATGGATCCATACAGTTTTGTAAAAATGATAGAATAGCTCAAGTGATTATTATTCCTTGTGAAACAAGACCACTTGTGAAAACTGACCCTCCTTCTGAAATAACTAACAGAGGAACTGAAGGTTTGGGTTCTACTGATAGAATAAAATCGGGAGCTAAAGTATGGGTAAAATGGAAGCCAGACGATATTCCAAAGGCTGCAGAAATTATAGCGCATGGGAAAGATAATACCATAACTGCTGTTTATTCAGGAGAAGGTTATTACCCAATTGTACCCCTAACTCATATATTCTATCGTGAATGAGGCTGATAGTGGGTTTATGGACTCCAGAACCACAGCTGACCCTAAATCTACCCTGCTTCTTGTTATTGTTTCCTTGTTTTGTTTGTTTGCTTGTTTTTTGTCATTTCATCTGTTAAATTTATCTGCTAGATTTGTTTCCTATAGGCTCAGGAACCTCCACCTGCAGATGCCTGATCATTTAAGCTGGATGTCACCTCTTATCCATGATGGTGATGTGTCATCCCTGGACCTAAAGTTGACCAAAATCCAGATTCCAGCTAAAGAACTGATCTCTCAAATGGGACCCCTTGGGGCAAGGACAGCTCTATGCCCAATCTCAGTAGGAAGTGGTTGTGGAAGAAGAGACCTTTGCCCCTTATCCCCACCATCCTATGTAATGAATATGAAAGATCTTGGGGCCAAATGTAATATTAATTTAAATGGAAAGATCTTTCTCTTCAATTAATGGGTCCATATGATCTGCTTAAATCACCTGGAAGCCTAAATCACATGTGATGAGAGGAGCTTGCTGAAGAGGCAGAACAGGAAGGGTGGAGCAGAACTGGAAGGAAGTGAATGAGTGGAGTGTGGTCAGAGGAGAGAGAATACAGACCAACTGACACAGGCCAGCTGACACAATGTGACAGTTGATAGTGAGAAGGCCCTGACTGAGGGAGGGGAGGTTTGAGAATGGCTTTGCCCCTCTGTTGCGATCACATTTATTAACTTCTTGGTCACCATGATAGATTTTGCTTTCTGGTTCTAGGATTTGGCTTTCTGGTGTTTAAGTAAATGTTTTTCTTCTGTCTTCTATATGGAGAGTCTTTTATACTTGACCATTGGCATATTCATAGTCACCACTAGTGTTGTGAATATTGCCTCGGCAATACACCCAGGGAGAATACCAGGTTCATCCCTGATATTCACCACTAGTGTTGTGAATATTGCCTCGGCAATATACCCAGGGAGAATACCAGGTTCATCCCTGAGACTAAAAGATGAAACAAGGCACTGTCTGTGCCCTCACATTGCTTTCATTCTATAGATCAAGCGGAATCTAGCAGGGAAGCACAGAGGAAGAATCATGGGATTGTTACTCCAGAATTAAAAGGAATCTTGGACCTTATCTGAGAGGCAGCTGATGTTCAGTGGATAGAGCATTCAGTCTGGAGTCAAGAAGACCTGAGTTCAAATTCACACATTTCCTAGTGTATCACTCTGGGCAAGTCACTGAATCTGTTTGCCTCAGTTTCCTCATCTAACGAGCTGGAGAAGAAAATGAGAAACCACTCCAATATATTTGCCAAGAAAACCCCTAATGGAGTCAACACACAGCAGAAATCTGCAGAGCTGAACTGGTGCAACAAGGAGTTGATATGGGCAAGGAAAGAGAGTGTAGCCAGTATGAGAATGATGGCCAGGGAAAGAAGGTCATGATAAGGATAAAGAATAAGATTAGGGGTCAAGAAGCAACAGGAAAGATGGAATGATAAAAGATGATAAGATAAAGGAATTTTGGAGTTAATTATAGGATCATAGATTTGGAGCTAGAAGATGACCTTAGAAGTCACCTAATCTCCTACCACCCCATTAATATGTGTATGTATATATTTGTGTGTGTGTGTGTGTATATATATATATATATATATATATTAGATACATAATATTTTATTTCCCCCCAATTACATATTAAAATAGTTTCTTAACATTTTTTAAAGTTTTGAGTTCCGAAATCTATCCCTCCCTCCTTGCTTCCCTCCCTAAGACAGGAAGCAATCAGATGAGTTACACATGTGCAAACATGTAAAACATTTCCATATTAGTCATTTTTTACAAGAAGACAAAATTTTAAAAAAGATCAAAGGAAAGAAAGTGAAAAATATCATGCTTCCGTCTATATTCAGACAACATCAGTTCTCTCTCTGAAAGTGGATAGTATGCTTCATCATGAGTCCTTTGGGGTTGTCTTGGATCATTGTATTGCTGAGAATAGCTAAGTTATTTACAGTTCTTCATTGTACAATATTGTTACTGTGTACGACATTCTTCTGGTGCTGCTCACTTCACTTTGCATCAGTTCCTACCACCTCTTGCTACAGATGAAGAAACTTAGGCATGAAAAGTCAGGGTCATTTGACTAAGTTCATAGATGTTGGAAGCAGCAGAGCAAAAATTCATACCCAGATTTTTTGGCTCCAAATCCATGGTTCTTTCCACTGAACAAACTACCTCTATGATTACCTTCAGTCTATTTTATCTTGGTTACAAAAAAAATTCAGTTTAGGAGAGTAAAGCATAGCCTTATGGGTTTTATTCCAACAAGACATCTCTCATATAAATGTTTAAACCATATAAGATTTTTTGACAGATGATACCTTGAACTTAACTTTGTTCAATGACCTGCCAAGGATCAAACCAACACAAATAGGTTGCTCTTCATGGAGGATCTCCTATGAAAATAGGAGAGGGTGTTCCTATTGGTGGAGAATTTAAAAAAATGTTTCTCTTAGCAGATAATACTGTGCAGTCCTTCTGCAATACTACAGAACCTCCTCAGTGAGATGCATGGTCCCTCAGAAGAGACTGACCCAACAATCCACACTGGGAAGTCCAAGTGGATGAAAAAACAGATTGCCTAGATAATAAAGTGCAGTTCAATGAGCAGCCCATCAAGTTAGTTCTTCTGTCTACATATCTTGGACTGATACTGAAGGCAGACAATGAGTTGAATAAAGAATTTAGGAGGAGGAAGAAATTAGGTAGGATGTCATGTAGGAAACTGTGTGGCCCTTTTAATGATCACAAGCCTTTCTCTGCCATAGAGCTCATCCTTATATCACGAATACTCTTCTTCTGATACTATATAGCTAGGAAAATGAAACATCATGACCCCCCAAAAAAATCAAAACTGTAGGTGACTGAAAGAGCAATGGAAAGATGCAGGGTCCGTGTGAGTAGGCTGCCATATATCACCAGTGGTTACGTGATTAAAATGGTAGAACAAGAAGACATTAAGGACATGTAACAACATGCAGCATAGGAAGCCTAGTAATGTACTAAGTGTGGAGGATAACAGATGGACATGTAATTATCACATACATATTCGTGAAAAATAGTAAGTAAACCAAAGGAAGACCCCCAGGGCACTGTGGAGATCACCAATGAGGAACTTTTAGAAAAATATGGACAAGAATCATGCAGAAAAAGATAGGATAAGTTATGGTCTGCATTAGTGGACAATGTACCCACATCAAAAAGTCCACTGACCTATCTAAAAACCAATGTGATATCCCCTGGGTTGGAGAGAGAAGTTTATTAGTTAGGTAATAACTAATTACTTAATTAGTATTAAGTAATACTATTCCTTAAGTAATTGCTTAGGAAGAGGCAGGTGGCTCATCAATCACCTGGAGCCTTCCTGCTTGACTAAAGGTCAGTTTCATACAATAAAATGGACACCTGGGCTCTGGCCAGAGTTAGCTGCCTGAGCCAATCTCAAACCCAGATGAGAATGGGGAAGGTGGCCTGGAGAAAAGGGGTCACTTTTAGGACGGTATCTGTGGGGGGCATGAGCCCCAAGAATATCATGGAAGGGACATTTCAGCCTGAGTATTCTTGTTTAATAATATCGACTAGAAGGCCAGAAAGTCATACCATGCTGCCATATGCATGCCACTTCCCCTTCCAACCCCCTTTTGTGTGTGATTTTTCTCCATTAGAATATAAGCTTTTTGAGAGTAAGGAATGCCCTGCTTGTTTGTATCTTTATTCTCAGGATGTAGTACAGTGCCTGGCATATAATAAACACTTAATAAGTACTTTATTTGCCTGTCTATCATCCTTTTATCCATCCGTCTCTCTATTATCATCATCATCAATCATCTAATTTTGCCATCTATCCAAACAAACAAACCATTCAGTCCATGCTGGGTCAAGTAACTAACATACATCTTCAGATTACCTGTAGCCCTATGAATCCTTTTTTCTAATTGCACATTTCTTTGAAAGAATAAGCCCTAGAAGAAAGACACTTAGATCTGTTTAATGCATAGCAAAGAAAAAGAAAGGGAAAGTGGGATAAATGAGGAATGGCAACACAGTCTGGGGGCTCAGGGCTATGATTAGGATGTGAGCACAAGATTGAGTTTGAGTGATGAAATGAGCAGAAAGTTAGGAACTCTAGTCTTCGTGGATAACCAAACTGGGCCTAAGAAAGGGGTGCCTAACCTGGAGAGGGTCAGATCCTGTTGTGGTTTGACTCCCTTAGGGGTTCCTAGGATGGGGGGTTCCTTGAAAAACTGAGTTTGATGATAAGCCTATTGAATAAAGATTGTTTGGAAGACTTGGTTTCCTGTCTCCTTTGGGCAAAAAAAGACACCTGACTCAGACAAAGCACTGGAGCCTGGGAAAGACGCAGATCTGTTCCCCAGAGTATCTCTGAGAAACTATATGTTCTGGGAATATGTAAGAAAGTCTGGGGGAACAGCTCATTCTTCAAACAAAATGCTTTCAGATGTAGCTTTACATTTCTGGCAATGGCCTTACTTCACTTGGGAGAGAAAAACGGGGCATTTCAGTGGCTTTTAAAAAAACGCAAATAAGTGCGCAGTGATTAAACATGGCCATTAGCTCTAATGGGTGATAATTGTCTGGCAAGAAATAATTTGCTATAACACCGGCTAGGAGAAATGGTTGAAGGGTTTTATTACATCTCTAGGTTGAAGGAAATGTTGGAAGTAAAAAAGGTTTCCAGATTCCAGGGTAATTGGCAAAAGTTATTCCACTTTCCACATCACATTGATGAAGGGCCACCCACTTGGAGGACCAAGGCTGGTGCTACTGAGTCGGGTTTTCAATATTGGCCCCAGGAAGAAATAGAGGTGGACTATGCCTGCGTATCTGATGGAAATTAAATGAATGACCAGTTCAATGTGTGGAGGAAAGCAAACTTCAGCAGCTATTCTTTTGAGGAATATTGGAGGGAGATGTTCTTCAGGACCATCCTTGTGTTTGAGAAGGATGCTGCAGAGCAGGCATCCTTAATCTGGGATCCATTAACTTTTTTCGATTATTTTGATAATTGTATTTTAATATAATTGGTTTCCTTTGTAATCCTATGTATTTTATTTTATGCATTTAAATATGTCATTCTGAGAAGCTATCCACAGACTTCACCAGTCTGGCCAGTGGGTCCAGGACACTAAAAAGGGTAAAGTTCTCTGCTCTAGGGTTTCATTTGACCAAAGGGACAGCTTATAGAAGTGCTACAAATTGTCATGTAGATCTGAGCTACAGTGGAGCCAACACCTGTTTGGTGGTGGCCTCAGAAATGATTGCAGGCTTAAGTTGAAATGATCAAATCATGCACTTCTAGGGAGGCAGTGAGGTGCAGAATGGTTGTTGGACTTGGAGTCAAGAAAATTGGATTCCAATCAGGGATTCTGAAGCTATGTGACCACAGGCATGCCATTGAACTCCTCTGAGCTTCATTTTTCTCATCCATAAAGTAGCGATATAAACTTACAATCTCTACCTCCCAGGTTATTGGGAAAATATTCTGAAAGATTTTGGGACCATACGCGGGGTCCCCAAAGTCTTGGTGCTGTTTTACATTGTTAAACTAGTATTTTGGGGAGCCCTGTATAAACAAGTTATTGTTATCATAGGATTATACACAGACATGTATATGGTACTTTGTCCATCGTACCACCTAGCTGCTCAACTAGATGTTAGGGCTTGTGAATCTCCTCATTCCTCAGTAGCACAAGTACCTTCAGAAGAGATTGTTAGGGATCCTGTATATTGGACTTCTGTATCCAGTAGGAGATTGGGTAGCCTTTAATATCCTTTGTAACTCTGAGATGGTATGCTTTTGTGTCCATCTGAGATTGGGTAAGATGAATGGGTAGTGACCTCAGGTGATTTCATGATTTTCTTTATTTCTCCCTGAGGGAGAAGGAATATGGATGTTATGTGAGTTGAGGAGGTTTAGGTACTAGAAGGCCAGAGTTTTTGAAGGGACATCAATTTGAATATTGGCATACTCAAGGATAAATGCAGAGGTTAGGGTAGAGTTGAAGACTGTGAGCTGGGTACAAATTTCTTTGAGAAAACGTGGAGTCACTGTGACTTCATAGAACTGGCAGTGAAGTGTGCCTCCCTTTTCTTGGCCAAGAAGCAATGGGCTATAGATGTGGAATGAGGCATATATTATCAGATAGTGAATGTTTGTTTTGTTTAACTATAATTTTTTTGTTAGAAGGGAAGTTTCAGTGGGGGTTTTTGGAAAGTTATGTTATGTTTTTTTCTAAAAAAGCAACGTTAATATATTTCTTTTAAAAAGAAGGGAAAGAAAGAAGGAAGTAGAGAAGGAAGGAAGGAAAGAAGGAAGGAAGGAAGGAAGGAAGGAAGGAAGGAAGGAAGGAAAGAAAGAGAGGGATCTGGATGTTAGCAGAAGACAGAAACTATAATCTGGTCTAGATGGTCTAGATGACTTACTTAGAGAGATGAAAGGAATGTCAAAGAAAGTGAGGCTGTTGAATTATAGTGGAAGAGGGAGAGTCTGGTAGCAATAGGGAACAAAAAGTATGATAACCCTTTAGCCTGATTTCCTGGAGGAGGAGAGAAAGAATCAGAAGTCTGAGATGTTATGGCTCCAAAGTTAGGAAGACTCTTCCAAAGGCACTAATGCTAAGAAGAATAGGAGGGAATGCACAGCTCAATCTGGGGAAGGCAGGACCTTTTCTCCCCCTACAAGCCAAGATGTAGCCAATTAAAAACCATTTTGACAACAATTTCAAAGATTCTTAAACTGGAGTCTGTGAACTTATGTGTATGAATATGTCAATTGTAATAACTATTTCAATAGAATTGGTTTCCTTTGTAATCCTATGTATTTTACTTTATACATTAAAAACATTTTTCTGGCAAGGAGTCCATAGGCTTCATCAGACATTGTCAAAGGGGTTCAGGATGTACACACACGCAAAGTTCAATAAGATTAACATGGATTATATTAGAATTAGATGATGAAACTGAAGTGCCAAGAGTTCTTGGAGCCCACCAGAACTCATTTCTGAGTCAGGATCCAAGGACATTTTAAGAGGCTGGAATAGAAGGCTAAATTTAATATGATGAAATTTAATAGATACAAAGTCTTGCTCTTAGGTTCAAAAGATCAATTTCACTAGTACAAAAGGGGGGGGTTAAAAACTTGTCTGTAAATATATGACGAGAGTCACAGACTGCATATTGACTGAATGAATCAATAGTGTTGTATGACAATCATGTTATCTGTTTTTTTTTTTTGTATTCCCAGTATTTAACACAGTACCTATCACACAGTAGGTGCTTAATAAATGTTTATTGACTGGTAGTCACAAGCTAATACAGACTTGGGCTGTACAGAGAGGCCTTGCTCCCCAGAGTAGGGAGATGATAGTACCATTGGACAATGTACGTTGTACATTGTCAGGCGACATTTGGAGAATTGTGTTGGGTACTTGGTGTTACACTTTAGTAAGGACGTTGATAAGTTCGAGTGTCTAGAAGAGGGTTACCAGGGTGTCAAAGGTCCATGCCATATAAGAGTAGGAATGGTGGTGCTGGTGGTAGCGGTAATGGTAGTAGTAGTGTTGGAGGTAGTTATTGCTGTCTTCATTTTCATTTTGTAGTGGTAGTATAGTAGGAGCAGTGGTGATGGTAGTAACAGTGGTGGTGGTTGTGGTAATGGTGGTGGTGGTAGTAGCTGTAGAGGTGGTGATAGTAGTGGTAGTCATCATTGTCTCTTTCACCATTATTGCAGAAGTAGGAGTAGATGTAGTAGTAGTAGTAGTGGTGGCAGTGGCAGTAATGGTGGTGGCAGTAATAGTAGCAGTACTGGTGCTGGCAGTAGTAGTAGTAGTAGTAGTAGTAGTAGTAGTAGTAGTAGTGGTGGTGGTGGTGGTGGTGATAAAGTGATAGTGGTGGTTGTGGTAGTAATTTGCACTCTTTATTGGACTGATATGGCATTGTGGAGCGAGCATCAGGATGGAATCAGGACATCTCACTTTTTGTCCAGCCTCTACTTTTTTGGGCAAGCTACTTTATCTCTCTGGGCTTCAGTGCTCCCTTTTACAAAATGAGAATTCTTTTCCCATCTCAGCACCTCAAACATCTCTCCAGAGTAGCATAGTATGCATAGGTTGCAATCTATGTTAGTGGAGGAAGTTGCCACACCTACAAAATTACAGGTCTTTGATAGATGAACATAAAATGAGGGGAGTGGACTAGGTAATCTCTTAAGTCTCTTCTACTTCTGAAATTTCTGATTTCTTTTTGCACTGATTTGACTGAGTACTTGTCTATCCAATGTCATACATCTGGAAGGAAGGGGAAAATTCGACTGTTCATATGCTTCCAAGTAGCCAGGTGTTGTGTAGACAAAACATCTGGATGATTGATTGATTGTCTTTTACTTTTCCATACAGATGTTTTGGTTTGAGTTGGTTGACACAGCCAACAGCTGAAATGAAAATTATATGTGTGTGTGTATATACACACACACACACACACACACACACACATATTTATAGGCGGGGGAGGGGAGAGGACCAAGGTTGGCAAGCATTATAAGTAGAAAGGAATAGGTTTTTATTATTATGACATGTAGACTATGATGAAGGCCCATTATAAGGGACCCCAGACTCTGCATACTTTTGGTGCTGAATAGACCTGGGCCAGTACACACATAGATGGAGAGCTTTCATTCCTGCTCAGTCCCAAGTGACCACCTATGGGTCTATAGGGCCAGGGGATGCATGATGCCATTTCCAGTTGAAAAGTCAACAGTTCATATATGGCTGTTCTGCTTAACTGTTTTCAGAGAAAGCCCTTTGTTGGAGGATTTGTTTGGGTGAAACTGTTGCAACAAAATGAAATGTATCAATGCACAATACAAAACAAAGGGAAAACAAAGCAAACAGCTCAGTCTACAATCCAGGCATTTCCAGAATCTCTAGCTATTAGGTCTCCTTAAGACAATCCAGTTGGTGGACTGGCCAAGCTGTATTTTCCATCCAGATATTTCTGTTCCATGCAGACACAGCCTACCTTCTTTCATTTTATTCAGGAATTTGTAAAGTTTTACCTACCCTAATGGAAGACAGCAGAAGTATGAATATTCCAAGGGGGAAAAGAATCAGAACAAAGATCCTACTTCATTTTGGAGCAATGAATGTTTTTGTACTTGAATTAGAACATGGGGGTGTCTTATGATCCGATAACTCACTTCTAGTAAAACAAATAATCCTCTCTGTGTTTGTGGAGGGACTAGAGAGTCAAATAGATTTTCTGTCCCACTCAAGTTGTCTCTCTCCACTCTCCACCATGCAACCTGGCCCCCTAAGAAAGGGAAAAGGGAACAGGCATTTATTATGTTCTAGGCACTTTACAAATATAAATGCCCAAGAGAAATTCATGTTGGGGAATAAACATCTTTCAGACTGGTGAGAGGCAGTGGGCTAAGCAGTTTTTCTCTCTCAAATCTTTCCAGAGCAGAGAAAGTGGTCAAGTATTTGGATTTTAAAAGTCTTCCTTGCTTGGCTGGATATAAACTAAACAGAGAAGGTCTGAATGGTCAATAAAGCAATTTAGACCAGGAGGGAGATGAAGACAATTTGCTGAATGGCACATTTAATTGAATATGATAGTAATTCCAGAACTATTTGGTGAATATAACTTTTCCCTTTCCCTCAGTCATAAGCCTCCAATGTTATGATATTCATTATTATATGTAAAGGTGTATGTAGTCAAGGGGAAAATGTGAAAATAGAGGCTACCAGTAAAACAATAGTCTCTTGTTCCTTTGGAAATATCCCGTTTACTGAATTGCCCTTGTTCATAAATAAATATGATAGGTAAGGGACATATCACAAGCCTTTGTGTCTTTGATCTCCATCTCACAGAATAATAATAATATTAATGATAAACTAGCTTTTCCATAACATTTTGGGTTTGCAAAATGCTTTACAAATATCTCATTTGATCACCACAAGAACCCTGGAAGGTAGGCACTATTTTCCCTATTTTAGAGATGAAGAAATAAGGCAAAAGAGAGATTAAGTGACTTCCCCAAAGTCATATAGCTAATAAGTGTCTAAGGCAGGATTTGAACTCCTGTCAACTCCAAATCCTGTGCTCTGTCCTTTGAGCCATCTAGCTGCCCAGTAAGAAGCGTATTGGTTAACCCAAAACATTACGAAGATCGCTATCACTGAGAAACCCCTTTAGCCAAAGGATATTTAGCAATTATCACAGTGACCACTGAGGCATCAGGTCTGATGTAACATAAACATGATGGAGAAAATTGATTACGGAATTTAAGTTAGAGGGGTATTCTGTGCAGATGTTAAATCCTCCAGATGTTTCCATTTGTTGAAGGGATTGTAAAAGTTGCATCAATACAAAAATGTAACAGAGCCTCCTAAAAGAGGCGTGTAACCAAGAGGTATGCTGGAGCCAATTTGAATCAGCTCATGAGAGTCAATTGTTAAATTTTCAGTATGAGCATTTGCACCTCAGAAATCATCAACTGTTACATACCAGGACTTGATGTATTGTTTCATTGATTGTCTAGACTTATGAAAGGGATGAGCAAGTGTATACAGACTAAACTTAAAAGTGTATCATATTCACATTTTCTCCAGAGAACTAGATGTTAGACATTTACCAGAACACCAATATATGTAACCACTCAAAACTGTTTGACCTGACTATTCACATAGGAAACACCAAGTGGATGAAGAATATCTTTGCCTAAATTAGGGAATACAGTTGGACAGACAACCTAAAGAACATATTCATTAGTATGGAAAGCTGGGAGAGCCAGTACAAATGCATTAATTGAACCCCAGATATAGCCATAGAAGTTATTTCATCTCCCTCTGATTTCTGTCTTCTGTATTTGGAAAGGATAATCAAAATCTTACAAATGAAGAAAAATATGGGAGAACGTCTGGAATTGAAGTACATCATGGATGAATGCACCATGGTTTGGTGTTTTTAATTGAGGTTGCCAGTCTTCAGGAAGAAATTAAAATATCTCATTGGGTAACTTTGCACAAATTACTCCCCCTGCCTGGATTTCAGTTTCTCTACTTGTCAAAACAAAGATTTGGACTAGAAAACCTCCAACTCAAAAATCTTATGATTGCAGTTATAGAACCACAGCACCTTCAAAGGATTGGGTTTGTTCCTTGAATTCTTAGTTGCCCAGACACAAGGGTAGCTGTGCCATCAGGGGTCATTGCTGAATGGAAACAAATGATCTTGTCCAAATTTTACCCAAGTAAAGGGGGAATGATTTTCCCTATTGTGTTGTTCATGTAGCTCTTTACAGAAAAATTGTTCAACAGATACAAATAGAAAGGCAAGATGAATTGCTGGAAAAATTAGAATCATGGAATCATAGTACTAGAATAATAAAATTTCAGAATCATAGGCTTTGGATATATAAAATCTTGTAATTTTAGACTAAATCATGAATTCATATAATCATAGAATATTGAACTCAGATTTTTAGAATCAGAAAATGTTAGACTCAAGTAGTATCATGGTCTCATAGACCATTAGAATCAGGGCTCATCAATTGAAAGGGACCTTAGAAATCAGTTCATCTAAACCCTTCATTGTACAAATGAGGAAACCGATATAGGCTGTTGATTGATAGGTTATGCATCATGTGTTTCCCATCCTTCCCCCACCCCTCATTCTCTCTCTTTTTTTTTGGCCAGTAGCAAGGGATGCATGGTGGATTTTGCCCCATTTCCCATCAGTACAATTTTCTCAGCCCACAAAGACACACATTGGCCCTCCTTTCATGCAAGAGGCGGGTAGTCTGGAGAAGGGGGAAAAGGGGAGCTTTTCAGCAACTTGTCACTGGCTGAACATTTGCATGTAATTTGGGAATGGGTCACATATGTGAGTCATCAGGGAGAGGAAAGTAACAATCAGTCACTAATCACTGTCTGTTTAGAGATTTCTGGGTACAAGTGAAAAATAAAATAGAGGTATTTGGGTTGAGTGACAATCATCAGCCCAACACCTTTGACCTTCCCACTCTGGGGCTGGGATTTTTATGGGTCTTTTAAAAACCAATCATCAGAGGAAACATGCAAGTGAGATTCTCTGCCCCTCCTTCCTCCAGCCTTGCACACAGTGAGCCATGGACAAAGCATTTCTCCTTTCTTTTTAGAATGCTGAACTTTCCAGTTCTTTTTGGGGTAAAACTAAAGAATGTTTCTGGGAAGGGATAAAAATTAACCTCATTGAAATAGAATTGTTATAGATCATAGAATGACAGAATTGGAGGAGACCTTAACAATCATCTCATCTGGTCCTTTCATATGACAAGTTAGCAAGTGTCATGGTAGAGAGAGTTGGGATCCTGCCTTTGACAATTCCTAGATTGTATGACCTTGAGTATAGCACTTAAAGCTCTCTCAGCCTCAATGTCCTTATCTATAAAATAGGTGTATAATAATAATAGCAATTGTCTCTTAGTTATTATGAGAAATGAATGAGAGAACATATGCAGAACACTTAGAAAAACTTAAAGTGTAATATATTTAAGTGCTACCATTATTATCATTAGAATGATAGTAATTATTATTAAAACTGAAGCTCAGCTCAGAGATAGGAAATGTTTTGCCCAGAGTCATATGGTGCATTGGTGACAGTGCTGGGATTAGAATTTAGGTTCTTTCCAGTACTCTCCCATGTTAGAAATTTCCTCCCAGCTCAGTTATTTGGGTCTTTTCATGGATGCTATATCTAAAGCACCTAAGGTTATGGTGAGATGGATGAAGGGCACCCAAGCTGAAAGGGATAGTATGAGCAAAGGCACAGTCCTGGGAAGGGGCCAGGCATATTTGGAGGACAGCAACTATGGTCAGATAGGAATTGGGTTAGAATGGGTCTGTGAGGGGAAAAAAAGATACAAGTGTCAATTTTGTAAGATTATGAAACCTGGAACAACTTTCTCCAAGGAACTGAAAATAAATATCCCATGGGGAAATGGAGGCACCTGTGGTGGGTGTGAGTAGGCTATATACACTTCACAACAAATGAGAGGCAAGAATAAATGATATCTTCAAAGAAATCTCCAGATGGGAAAAAAAAAAAGATAGGCTGGTCACATAGTGAAGGCAAAGGATGGTAAATGAACAGCCTGAGGCCTCTGTGAGCATCTTTCCTATGTCAAGAGAAAGCAAAGGGGGCCTTCTGCATGTTCAGTGGACCCTCAATGACAAGAGTCCCATAGGATGGGCAGGTGTGGATGGGCTGTGGTCTGTGTCATTGACAGACAAATTGGTATCAGTAACATCACAGACATATCTGAGTATCTGAGTAAGGCTGGAAATAGAGGCTGAGGCCAGATTGTGGCTGTGTATCAATACTACCACTGATTTTGGAAAACATAACAGTTGGTTGCCCTATGGCCCCCTTCATGATTCCTGTAACTTCTCAGACAAAAACTCCCTTCCTGGGCTAGGACTGTCTTCTGAGTTGTCCCCCCTATTAAAATATAGGGCAGCAGTAGTAAGATAGAGTGTGGAGCCTAGAGTCAGGAATACTCATCTTTGTGAGTTAAATCTAGTCTCAGACACTTACTAGCTGTGTGACCCTGGGCAAGTCACTTAGCCCTGCTTGCCTCAGTTTCCTCATCTTAAAATGATTTGGAAAGGCAACAGCAAACCATTCTAGCATCTTTGCCAAGAAAACCCCAAATGGAGTCACAAAGAGTTGGACATAATTGAAATGATTGAACAACAACAAGGGCATTGAAGTAGCCTGGAATCAGGAAGACCTGAGTTCAAATCTAGACTCAGCTCCTATCTGTGTGACCCTGGGCAAGTCATGTAATCCTGTTTGCCTCAGTTTCCCCTAAATGTAAAATGAGCTGGAGAAGGAAATGGCAAATCAAATAGGGTTATGAAAAGCTGGGCATGACCAAAAAACAACTGAACAACAAATTAAAATGTCAGCTTTTTAGCAACAAGGACTGTGTCACTTTTATCTCAATAGGCCCAGTTCCTATCATAGTACCTGGCTCATAGCAGGTGTCAGCCTCATCACCTCAAGCCTGGATTAATGCACTGATCTTCCTACTGCACGTCTTTTCCCACTTTGGTCCATCCTTTACTCAGTCGTCTTTCTAAAGTGACCACGTCACCTTCCTCCCACTTCCTGTTCAATAAACTCAGTGGCTCCCTATCACTTCCAGCTTTAAAGATAAGATCCTCTATTTAGCAGTCAAAATCTTTCATGACCCAGGCCCTCCCTATCTTTCCAGCCTACTTACACCTTACTCCTTCACCTATTCTGTGCCTTCTTACCTTACCTTCTCTCCCTCCTCAATTCTGTCTTCTAGCTTCCCTGAGTTCCTTCAAGACTCAGCTCAAATTTCACCTTCTCTAAGAGGTCTTCCCCTGTTTTCCCCTCTCATCTATTGCTAGTGCCTTCCCTCTGTGATTGTCTCATTTATACTGTATACCTTTCCATTCTCATTTTTCTCTCTCCCTTTAGAATATGAGATCCTTGGGCAGGGACTTTCTTTGTAATTGCAATCCTTAGCACATAGTAGGCGCTTAACAAATATTTACTGAACTGAAATGATTCATTTGACAGAGATGGGAAGGATGGACTGGAGAAGGGACAGATTGCAGGCTAGCAGTCAGGCCAGAAAGACAATGAGTACTTAGATTAAGGTGATGGTGGTGGGGAAAGGAGACAATGGCCAAGGGAAATGTGGACTCAATGAGATTTGTTGAATGGTTGGATATGGGGAGTGAGGGACAGGAAGGGGTTGAAGACAGTTCCAATGGTGAATGATTGGTTTGGTTCGTGGTACCATTAACAGATAGAGAAGTTGGGAGAAAAATTGGCTTCTGTTAATGGGATAACTCAAGACACTAACTCTAGAAACACAATTTCTACCCGAGCAGGTCCCACAATGCAATGGAGGCTGTTAAGGAAGGTGGGATAAGGTTAGAGGGGGATGGGGCAGGGGAGGAAAGAGATAGCAAAATCCTCAAGATTGTTAAAATAGGAAGGAAACTGGTGCAGATGGATGGAATAAACCCAAGGTTAACAGATTAACTTCCAACTTTGGGGGTCTTCCAGCCACAAAGGCTGACTTCTTTGAACCCAGGTCTGAAGCACAATCACTACTCTGGCAGTTTTAGTAAACAAGAGGGCTCCTTCCTTTAAAACATTAACCCTTCCCTTGCAGGTCATCCCTGACTCAGGCTCGGAGTCAGGATCAGATCATGTTGGCTGGACCAAGTTAAGGGGATTAGCAGCACAGACATGTGTTGAGATTGGGGGGGACTTGAAGTGGGGGATGAACTTTAAACCTGTAACCTCTGAGAGAGCTCCGTGTAGGCGGGGGATATGCCTGATTTCCCTTTGTGCCACATACCCACCTAAGTGCCCTGCATATCCAAAGACCCTAGGATGCAGGGCTAGAAAGAACCACAGAGATATTTGGTCTAGGAATTCTTAACTGTTTTTTGTATCTATTTAGGGTGAAGTCTAGGAATCGCTTCTCAGAATAATGCATATTTTAAGTTCCAACTAAAATCCTACACTCTACAAGAAGCCTTCTCCAACTCCTCTTAATTCCAGGGCCTTTCTTCTGTTAACTATTTCCTATTTATCTTGTATATAGCTTGCTTGTTGTCTCTCCTCATTAGACTGCAAGATTCTTGATTACAAAGATTCTCTTTTTGTATCCCCAGTGCTTATCATAGAGCCTGACATATAGTAAGTGCTTATTAAATGCTTTGTGATTGATTGAAATGTTTTTAAATGCATAAAATAAAATGTGAAGAAGTACAAAGGAAAACATTGCTATTGAAGTATAGTTATCAATGTTTTAGAATTAATTTATTTATTTTCAGTTTTCTACAATCACTTCCATAAGTCTTAGATTTTCTCCCCCACCCCAAGATGGCTTGCAATCTTATATAGGTTCTACACATACATTCTTATTAACCACATTTTCACATTAGTCATGTTGCATAGAAGAATTAAAATGAATGGGAGAAGCCATGAGAAAAATAAACCAAAATATAACATAAGAGAAAATATTCTGCTTTGTTCTGTGTTCCAATTCCATAGTTCTTTCTCTGGATGTGGATGACATTTTGCCTCAAGAATCCTTTGGGAATGTTTTTGGTCCTGGTACACTGTGGCTATCACTGTGTACAATGTTCTCCTGGTTCTGCTCCTTTCACTCAGAATCTGTTCATATAAGTCCTTCCAGGCCTCTCTGAAGTCTTCCTGTTCGTCATTTCTTATAGCACAATAGTATTCCATTACATTCATGAACCACAACTTGTTCAGCCATTCCCTAATTGATGGTCATCTCCTCGATTTCCAGTTCTTGACCACTACAAAGAGAGCTGCTATAAATATTTTTGTACATGTGGGACCTTTCCCCATTTTTATGATCTCTTTGGAATACAGCCCTGGAAGCGATATTGCTGGGTCAAAGGGTATGCACATTTTTGTAGCCCTTTGGGCATAGCTCCAAATTGCTCTCTAGAATGGTTAGATTAGTTCACAGCTCCACCAGCAATGAATTAGCGTTCCAACTCCCCCACATTTTCTCCAACACTTATCATCTTCCTGTTTTGTCATATTAGCCAATCTGATAGGTGTGATGTGATACCTCAGTGTTGTTTTGATTTGCATTTCTCTAATCAATAGTGATTTAGAGCATTTTTTTCATATGACTACAGACAGCTTTAATTTCTTTCTCTGAAAACTGCCTGTTCATGTTCTTTGGCCATTTATCAATTAGGGAATGACTTGTATTCTTGTAAATTTGACCCAGTTCTCAAATTTTTAAAAAAGTTCACAGACCCCAGTTTAAAAACCCTTCCAACCCCTTTATTTTACAGATGGAGAAACTGAGGGTCAGGAAAATGAAACAACTTGCCCAAGGTCACATAGGTAATAAAGAGGAGACCTGATATTTGAATCAAAGTCACAGACTCCGTTATTATTAGTTAGTGTTTGTTGAATGAATGAAAAGCATTAATTTTTTTTATTGAGGCAATTCTGGTTAAGTGACTTGATCAGGGTCACACAACTAGTAAGTATAAGGTATCTGAGGCCAGATTTGAACTCAGATCTTCTTGACTCCAGGGCCAGGGTTCTTTCCACTATACTACCTAGTTGCACCAAAGCATTAGTTTGCTGCTTTGTACTTCTAGATACCCTAGCTAGAAATGAAATGTTAAATGCAAGGGGAGATGGAGGAGACTGTTTTTATTCCCTTGGGAGAAAAAGGGAAGAATGGTAGAAGGGATGTGTCAGGAATGACCTGAAAGTCAAGGGCTAATGTTTTAAAGGAAGAAACCATCTTGTTTAATGAAACTGTCAGGATAGTGATTGTGCTTTTAAGACCTGGGTTCAAAGAAGTCAGCCTTGGTGGATGGAGGGCACAGAGTTGGAAATTAATCTCTTAACCTTGAGTTTACTGTATCCATCTGAACCAGTTTCTTTCCCTATACTAACCACCCAGAGGATTATGCTATCTCTCCTCTCCTCTGCCCCACCTCCAATAGTATGGTAGAATGGAAAACTTGTGAAAATTAAAATGCCACCCACATATCTATATTTTTAACATTAACTTTACAAATCTCCGTTAAATGTCACTTTTAATGTCTCATCATGGCACTTAGATAAATCTAGGTTCATGAAGGCTCTATGCCAATGGAACATAAGCTTCTTCATGGTCCTGGTCTACCTGAAAAGGCTTTGGGTATCTGTACATGGATAGCCAGCATGCCTATCCTCTGACGATTAGCGAAGTTCGAAAAAGTTTAGTACTGAAAAGATGGAAATAGTCCTGAAAAAGCTCCTGGAAACCATTTTTCCCCCGTAATTTGCCCAAAGGTATATGTATGGTCAGTGGCAGAATTGAGATTTGAACCCAGGTTTCCTGATAATAGCACCAAAGTCCCTTTGTTATTTTAGGAACATGAAAATATTTGCCTGGAAAAACTATCTGTTCAAAACATTACATTCAAAAATATGGTTCAACCAGACAATAGCTATAGTTACTAATTGGATTTATTTTAAAACCTTTAAAAGAATTGTGTGATGTTATATCTAAAGGATTTAAGCACCTTTTATTTTATTTTGCTGGTTGATTATTGTGCTGGAGTATTAACAGTAACTCACATTGTCATGAAAACCCAGTGAGATAAGTATGATAAGTATGAATATCCCCATGTTAGCATAACCTCACCTCATCCTATTTTTCCAGGTTTCTTAAACCTTACTCTGTCCCACCCCTCTGCACATACATAGAATATGGGATCCAGTGGCACTACCTCCTTACTGTTCCTCATTTAAGACTCTCCACATCCTGACTCTGAGCTTCTTCACTGAATTTTTCCAGTGCCTGGAACATTCTCTCTTATTTCCACCTCCTGGCATCCTTCAAGTCCCAGCCAAAATCTCATCTCATCTCATCTCCTATAAGAAGCCTATCATGGATCCACTTAGTGCTAGTACATTTCCCCTGTTCTTTATCTCCATTTTATCCAAGTGTATGTCTTGTTCGCACATAATTGTACACATGGTTATTCTGCCCCATTAGACTGTGAGTTCCTTGAGGGTTTACATATATATATATATATATATATATATATATATATATATATATATATATATATATATATATATATACTATAAATACATTATATTTAAGATAATCAAAATGACATTCACTCAAAGCTGTTCTTAAAACAATATTGCTGTTACTGTATACAATGTTCTCTCTTGGCTCTACTTATTTTGCTCTTCATTATTTTGTCCAAATTGGTGTGTTTTTGGTTTGTTTGGTTTTTTTTTTTGCATTCCCAATGCTTAGCATTGTGCATGGCACATAGCTGGCATTTAAGTGTTTATTAAGTAAGTGATTAGCACATAGTACGAACTTAAGTGACTGTTGATCAGTAGAGAAAGAATTCAATTCAAAAATTCATTTCAACAGTCCAATCAGAGTTTACCAGATATTAACTCTGAGTAAAGGTCTGGACCAGACATTTAGGGTATAAAGATAAAAAGTCCATGTCCCTGTCCTCAGGGAGCTTATAGATCAATGGGGAAACTCAGGGGGCTACATGATTGCCCTAGGTAGGATGCAAGAAGCTTGATAAGACAGGTTAAAAGAATGTGCTATGGGGATTGAGAGTGGGGAGCAATTATTTTAGCTTGAAGGAGCAAGAGAACCTTTATGGAAGAGACAGTATATTCAGTCCTTGAAGGATGGATAGCGTTTTGGTAGCAAGTAATGGGTAAGGTATTTGAAACAGTAGCCTAAACAATGGCCCAAAGACAAGAAAACACAAGCATAGTTAGCAGAAAATAAATAAGGCAGTTTGGTTGGACCAGAAGATATAAGAAGAGGCAATACAAGGCAAGGAAGAGTTAGATAACTGGGATGAGAGGGAATAGTGACCTGGAAAGTCAAGCTAAGGAGTTGGATCTGTATTCTACAGGTAATTAGAGTTGTTGAAGTTTTTTGTGCAGGTGGACAACATAAAATTTTCTAAGGTCATCGATTCTAGAGCCTGGAAGGGTGACAGAAGTCATCTACTTCATTTTACAGTTCAGGACTTTGAAGCCCAAGGAGATCCAGAGATTGGCCCAAGGTTACACATACAGTGAGCATCAGAGGCAGGGTCTAACCCTCGTCCTCTGCCTCCAGAGACCTCTGCTTTCAGTTGCTGTGATCACTGCTACAACACTGGAGGCAGGTAGGAAGGTTGGAAGGCCATTCCAAGAAACCACATGAGAGGCTACAAGGGCCCAAGAGGTTGCTTCTTATAACCTTACTGACTGCAAAATCTCCCATGTGAACCCATGGGTAATTAGTTTCATTTTCTGTGCTATCACAATCAGCTATGTCTGCTACTTCTGCTACTTCGTTTTGTCGTTTCATTCCCTCAGACTCATTCATGAGAATTTAAGTTTTAGAGATTGAAAGGAATTCAATTTCCCTTTTATCTTCTCTTGTAAAAATGGTGGTGCCCCCTGGTGGCAGAGTCATGCCATACTGATGGTCTTTGTTCATAGACCCGGGAAAGGACCTTGGAGAGATCATCAGGGCAGTCTCTGCATTTTCCAGAGGAGCGACTTGTGACCTATAGTAGTCAAGGGGATTGCCCCAAATCAAACAACAAATAGATGGTCAAGACTCAAACTCAGTTCTTTTGACCCCTAGTTCACTGGACATCTGTAAATAAAGGAATTATAAGAGTACCTGGAGATTGGAATGCATGGTACTCTTGGCCTGAATTGCAGTTTTAGCTCATAGAGAAACAAGCTATTTTATTTAGTGAGTTTTAAAATTTAATTTGATTTACATTTAATTATAATATTTTAACATGTTAATTATTTGACCTACTTTCTATTGGCAAAGAGCCCTGGACTAGGAAACAAAAGAGACCTGCATTCCTGCCATTATTGTGGCAGTTTCTTCCTCAAACAAAGGAGTTGATAACATGATAACACTGACTGAATTCAGTGAATGTGAGTTCAAATCCCACTTCTGATGTTTATCTCTGTGACTCTCTAGTCCTCAGGTTCCTCAGCTATAAAATGACAGAGTTGGACTAGATTGACTTGTGGGATCCCTTCTAGGTCTACCGTTCTCTGATTATTTGATTCTAAATCTGTCCATCTGTTTGTTAAGGTCCTGTTGACTGTAGCACTATCTGCCTTTTTTGCTTTTTACTCTGATGCTACCACACTGGGTAGGAAAGGGAACTTTTGCTCATCAGAAATTGTCTCTTTGTTCTAACTGATTCTCTCTCACTTTCTTTGGTGTCCTTGCCAAGATTATCCTCTCAAACCACATTGGGATCCCATTCCCTCTCTCCTTTTGTGACCTTGATGCTTTAATCTCATCCTCTCCTGCTTCTTCATCCTGTCCCTCTCTCCTGGCTCCCCCATTCAGTTTGCAAACACACTCAGACTTCTCTATCCTAGGACTCTTCCTTTGATCTGGCTTCTGTCAAGATGTTATCCAACCTTTTTTTCCTTTGGCCACCTAAATTTCTAGAAAGAGATGTAAACACTATCTTCACTTATTTGATTCTCCTCAACTCTTTGTAATTTGGATCTCATCTCTATCACATTAATGAAAACACTTTCTCAAGTCATGCATGGCCTTTTTGTGGCCAAACTTAATGACTTTTTCTGTTTTTAGATCTTCTCCCCTTTGGTCTTTCTGAAGAATCCTCCTTTTTGAAATTCCTCCGTTGGCTTACGACACTATAATCTCATGGTTCTCCTGCTTCTTTGAATGCTTTCCAGATTCCTTGGGTGATATAATTTCTTTCTCATGTACTCTAAATGTCAATGTCTTGTCTCTTGGTGATGTCATCCACTCCCACAGCTTCATTGATCACCTTTATGCAGATGATGGCTTTCTCTTGGTTCTCCTTCTGGACCTTTCTGTAGCACTTGATGCTGTTGTCAAATAGTGATATTTCTCCTTCTTTGGGTCTGCTCCTTCCTGGCTTCTTATAACACTGGACTTTCCTGGTTTTCTTCCTGTGTTTCTAACTTCTCAGTCTCCTTTGCTGGATTAATATCCATGTTCCATTCTCTTCTCGTGGGCTTTCTCCTGGTCCCTATTCTCTTTTCTCTTCATACTTTTATAATGATCTCATTAGCTCCTATATGTTAAATTATTATCTCTATGTGGGTTCCTCCCAAATGTCATAAACATCTGAAACTCAACATATCCAAAATGCTCATCATCTTCCCCTGAAACCTACCCCTGCTCCAAACTTCTTTCTTCTATTGTGGCTAGCACCATCCTTCCAAGAACCCAGGTTTGCAACCTCAAAGTCAACTTTGAATCATTTCTACTCACCTCCCCTCATCATATCCAATCTATTGCCAACTCTTGTCAATTCTATCTCCATGACATTTTCTGTACCTATCTGTATCAGTAAGCACCCCAACATGCACAGGGGGCCTGCTATCACAGGTTCTTAAATCTCCTTTTATCAAAGGAAAGGCAACTTTTGAGGGGTCAGCAATCACTTTAATTAGTTCAACCAGATGCTTCCAGACATGCCTTTTTATCTTTTACATTTCCAAAGCTACCAAGCCTCTTATCTATTCAACAAATAGAGAAAATACAGAGATATAAAAACCAAACATGTCCCTGGGCAGGTCATTTCACTTCTTAGCATTCTAGGCTAGTCTCTAGAGCTATTGGCAGAGAAGACTCTGACCTACATTGGTAGAGGGAGTTTCCTCATCTGGTTTTACTTTGGACAGGGCTCTACTGCCTGAATCAGAGCAATATTGCTATTCATTTTACATACATCCCTAGATTGAGAGAGCCTTTGTATCTGAGCAGTCAGGGGGTCTGGACATACAGCTAATCAGAGTCTCAGCCAAGTAGTCACAAGATCCTTCTCATAAGAGAACCCCCAAAATAAAATACCAATCTCCAAGTATATATAATGAAGACTCAGCTTCTGATTGGCTCAGAGTCAATAGGCATGAAACTCACATGACTTAGCACAGCTGCAGACCATCAGGGCTCAAATGAGACTGAACCCTCAGATACTCACAATTTAGCCTGAGTCTGCGAAACAACTCCAAAAAGAAAACAAACTTGCTTGCTGTTACACTACCTCCCTCTCCCTATTCATATAAACACAACCTTAGATCAGACCCTCAATCAACTCTCGTCCTAGACAGTTGTAAAAGCCTCCTAATTGGTTTCCCTGCTTCCAGTGTCTCTAATAAGTCCAAACTGATTTTCCTAACACATAGGTCTCATTCTTAATTATTAATTAATTCAATGAATGATGTTACTCCCCTGCTTAAGGGAAGCAGTCTTCAATGGCTCCCTATTGCCTCTGGGATACAACATTACTTCCTCTATTTGATATTTGGAGTTATCAGCTTTCTTCCTCCAACTTATCTTTCAAGACTGATTTCACATTACTCACCCATTACCTACTCTATATTTCAACCAAACTGACCTACTCATTGTTCCCTGACTTTGTACAATTTTTCCCCTGTGGCTGGTTAGTTCCCCCTCCTCATCTTCAGTTCTCCCTCCTCACCTCTAATCTTGGAATCCTTCAGGACTTATCTCAAGTGCCAAATCCTACACAAGTGCTGCTAGTGTTCTTGGACTCCCCTCCCCTTATATTTTGTGCTTATCTCGTTGATATTTTATATCATCAACATAAGGGCAGCATGTGTAGTGAGGCGAGAGCTGGCCTGGAAGTCATGGAGGCAAAATTCAAGTTCTACATTGGACGTAGAGTGGGCTATGTGTCCCTGGGCAGGTCATTTCACTTCTTAGCATTCTAGGCTAGTCTCTAGAGCTATTGGCAGAGAAGACTCTGACCTACATTGGTAGAGGGAGTTTCCTCATCTGGTTTTACTTTGGACGAGTGAAATCACAGGCACAGTTCCTACCCCTCAGCTGTGCACTTGTTTCCCTGGAGTAGAATATAAAGTCATTGGGGGCAGAAACCTTTTGGGTTTGGGATTTTTAATCCATAGTGCAGTGTCTTGTATGTAATAGATACTTAATAAATGCTCACTAAATAGAATTTTACATTTTTAATAGAATTTAAATTTTGAGCAGCTGTGATGGATAGAGTGCTACAGTCAGGAAGACTCATCTTCCTGGGTTCAAATCTAGCTTCAGACACTTCCTAGTTGTGTAAGCTAGGCAAGTCACTTCGCCCTGTTTGCTTCAGTTTCTTCATCTGTAAAATGAGGTGGGGAAAGACATGGCAAGAAGATCCCAAATGGGGTCACAAAGAGTCAGACACAACTGAAAATATCTGAATAACAATAGATTTAATAAATATCTTCATCATTAATGTCTCCTCTGAACTCTAGCCCTGGATTTCCCACTCTCACCTGAAGATCTCTATTTAAATGTCTTCCTGGCATGTAAGTTCAATGTGTTTCAAATGGAATCCACCTTCTTCCCACATAAACCTTCTGTTCTTCTTGATATCTACTGATGGCTCCATGATTTTTCCAACCACCCAGGCTCATAACCTCAAAGTCATCTTTGACTCTTCCCTTTCTTTCACCACCCACCCAAATCGTAGCAGTAGTAGTAACAGTAGTAATTTTCAATGTTGAAATCATGTTTTAAAGTTTGCAAAGCACTTTATGCATATTAACTCCTTTGATACTCACACAAAAGTTATGAATTTTTGTCTCCATTTTACAGACGAGAAAAGCCATGGCTTTAGTTCCCAATTCTGGTTGGTTCTAATCTTAAAATTTCTCTTGCATCTACAATTTCTTTTCCATTCCAACTGCAATAACTTTAATGACTCTGAGCTCTGATCATTTAATTTCCACGTAACTGAGTAGTTTTCCTGTCTCCAGTCTCTCCTTACTTTAATCTATCACTCACGCATGCTACCAGCTACGTAATCCTTTTAACTCACCACTATATCATGCCCCTCCTCAACTGCCTTCTCCAGCTTCCCAGTGATCACTAAAGAAAGTGAAAAGTCCATAATCTAGCATTTTAGGCCACTCACAATATGGCCTCAAATCTAGTTTTCCAGCCTCATCTCCCTTTGTATATTCTATCTTCTAGCCTGGTTATTTCGAGTTCTCATTCCTTTCTTTGCTTATTGAGATAAATGATTACTAATAACCAATAGTTTGGGGAGATCCAGAGCTCTCCCCTTCCTCCAAAGTCTTCATTTTAAAAGTTCAGTCTCTTGAAGGGCATTGCTGATAATGAGATTGGACTAACTGTCTTGTTCAGAACTCCATCCTAGTGGATCCTATTGTGTTCTGCTCAGGCTTGAGTGGGGTATACATTCTTTGACTGCATACCACAAAGCTGTGGGTGGTCTGGCATAAATATAGTTTCCCAGTCCAAGGGTGACAAGATGTGACTCTCAGCCCTACATTTTAATACAGTTCACCTTCTATTGTGTTGTCCGGAGTTGATTACCATCCCTCAGGACCACTCTTTGAAGGGTATATGAACTGGGAATCCACTGCCATGACTGTCTTCTGTCTAAGGGAGAAAACCAAATGACCATCCTTTTATTAATAACATTCTAACCTTATTAATAAAATGATTAGATTACCCAGAAACTGTGGTTCTCAAACCTTTTAAATCATCACATTACGCTATAATCAGTCCACAAAATAGTTCTACCTCATTATCCTGTAAAGTATTTCCACAAACACTGCCTTAAAAATATTTCCCTTCCTTTAAGGTCCAACTTAAGTCTGAGATTCTCCATGAAGTTTTCCCTGATCTCACCAGATAAAGTGACATTTCCTTCCTGAAATTTCTCAAATAGTACTTTAGATGAAACTCTTATTAACAGTTACTTTTTTTAAATTGGATACTTGCATAGGTAGTATGTTGAAGTTCTTTCATCCAAGCTTCCCAGAAAGCTATCCCATGTTCTAGGTTCTTTATGGGTAAGAATGCTCTCCAAATCCTACCACCATGTATTGACTTTTCCTACTCAGCCAGAGGACACACTGACATTTAATATAATATCATAGGTAATAAAGGTAATAATGTACATTTACTCCCTGTACATATACCCTCAGCAGGAATATAATAAATGAGGCATACAAATGAGAGAACATGTATGGCCAGCAAACCCATGTGAAAAGAGGTATACGCAGAGGGAACTCATGTGGCCAACACACTTATGGAGGGACAACTCACACCTTTTTTGCTGTAGAGCTGTCAGTGTCTTCTAGTTATGTCATCACATTGTCCCCTTCTGGTTCTATTTCCTGTAAAACACTGCTCTCTGTTGCTCCCCACCAAGTGTCATGTCACAGCTACTCTCTGTTAGGTATCGTGTCTTCAGCTACTCAACTATTTCACTTAAAATCCTATCCAATATTCACTAAGGAGGCTATGATTAGTAAGCCTCTCCCTTAAAGGAGAGAATTATAGCTCTGTCAGTGATCTCATTATCCCCTAGGGCTATCCTGGCTAATGAACTTCTTTTATGTAGGGGAAGGCTATAGTGTTTTCAGCTTATTATTTCAGCCCCCTACTTTACTGCATTTATCAGTCTTCTGCTGAGATGATGTCTTCAAATCAATCTACAGCTATGTCCTTTACCTGTTTGGTGGTTTTGTAGCTTAAGCTCCTTTACTGCAGAAGATGGCTGTAACTTTCCTCAGTCAGCTCTCTCATATCAATGATTATGAAACTATCTTTCATAACATCTTAGATTTAGAGTTGGAAGGGACATTAGAGGGCATCTGTTATGACTACCTCCTTTTACAGGCAAGAAAATTGAGACCCAGAGAAGTTAAGTGACCTCTATATAAGGTCTCCTGAGCCAACAGATAGAAAGTAGTAGAACTGAACTCAGACCCTTTGACTCCAAATCCAGCACTCTTTTCACTGTGCCAAATTTTCAGACAATAGCTGGGATATTCAGCCAGGCTGCTCACAAAAGGTATGAGATGCCTGTGCTAAAATGGCATCTGCTCTTTGAACTCCTTCATCCTCTACTGCTTTCTCTGGGACCTTCAATTCAGCACTCATCAGATTTATGGCCAGAAATACACTTTAGTTCTTAGTTCATAATATACCTCCTTTTCATCTGAGGCAAATTTCCCCAAAACTTTGTTTCCTTAAATAGCAAAGGTATTGAGTAAAATTATACTGAAGAAATTACTTTTAACTTTACCCATCATGCTCCTCTGTTCTCTACAAATTATAAAAGATATCCCAATTAAGTCTGAAAATGTTAGTTATTTTTGTCCCACTTCACCCCAGCAACTAAACACAGCTTGGTCTTTTTATGGCCTTTCTACATATGCAAGTATTGACTTCTCTAGTAGAGTGTGAGTTCCATGAAGACAGGGCTGTTTGATCTGACTTCCAAATCATTAATACCTTGTTTAGTGTTTTTCATATACTTCAGTAATTCCATGATCTTATCAGTGTGGGACACTCCTTCCACTCACACAGATGACAACTCATCTATAATTTCTCATCCCATGAGATCCTTTCCTAGTCTTTCCTTAAATCTTCAATAGGCGATTTACTTAACACATCATAAGTTTTCTTCCAGCTCTTTTAATGTTTTGGAATGGGTGAAGCTCTGCAGCTGATATCTCTTGTATTTGATGCATGACAGGTACACCTCCTTTTCTAATCAGTTTTCATCTGATGATGTCTCAGGTGTCATTTTTAATGTGAAACTTGACAAATATTTATTTATTATATTCTTACTATGTGCAAAAGACTTGGGACACCAAGACAAAAACAGAACAGTCCCTGATGTCAATGAGCTTTCTTTTATATTCTATATTCCCATTCTGTCATGAGGATCAAAGGGAATGACCCAGATAAAGTACTGGGAAGACTTTAATAAGCTATACCAATGTTAGGGGATATAACATCTACAATGTTAAGTGTAATATAAGAAAATGAGTGAAAGGAATAAAGGAGGGGCCAGACCAGGTGCTCTAGGAATATTTGAGGAGGGGAAAAACACTTACAACTGGGGAGATGGAACACCAAAGATTTTACAGAGAATTTGGTACCTGAGTAGAGAGTCTTGAAGGGATAAAAAGAAATTAATCAGGCAGAAATGAATAGGTTATTCATTCTAATCCTTAGGGATTAGGAAATTTTGGAAAAGCATAAAGATGGGAGATAGAATGTCAGATATGGGTAGCAATGAGTTGTCCAGTGTGGCTGGAATAATGAGTGCACAAAAGAGAGACATGTGAGATGAGTTGGAAAGAAAGGTTGGAGACAGATCATAAAGAACCTTTACTATTGCTTGAGAAGTTTATATTTTTATCTTAGAAGCAATAGAAAGTTACTGAAGGTTTATGAACGTTGTAGTATTGTGCCAGTTCTATACTTTGGGAAGGGTAGTTTAGCAAATGTATATAGGATATATTGCATGGTGAAAAGACTGAAGGAATGAAAACCATTCAATAATCTAATAAATAGTCCACATAAGTAGTAATGAATGCTTGAACTGGAGTAGAGTGAATGGAGATATAGAAATGGATATAAAAGTTATTGTCGAAGCAGAATCCATGAGCCAGTGCTGATTGTGTATGGTAGGGATGAAGGAGAGAGAGGAGTCAAGGCTTTGAACATGATTGACTTACAGGCTTGTGGTGCCCTCAACAAAAAACGGAAATAGGGAAGAAGAATGGATCCAGTGAGCAAGATAATGAATTCCATTTTGGATATGTTGAGCTTGAGGTGTCAATGACATGGCCAACAGGCAACTGGAGGTGTAGGAATATAATGTAGGAGAGAAACTAAATTTGGGTATGTGGATTTTGGAGTTACCTTGTATAGAAGTCATAATGGACACACAAAAACTAAGGGAATAACCAAGAGACGAAAAGTAGAAAGACAAGAATCTGAGGCAGAAATTTAGAGAGCAATCATGTTTAGATGTTGTAAAATGGACAATGAATCAATAAGAGGATTTGAAAAGGAGCTGTCAGTTAGGGAGGAGGAAAAACAGAAGAAATCACTGTCAGGAAAGTCAAAGGAAGTGAGAACATCCAGGAGAAGAGGATGGATAAAAGTGTCAAAAGCTGCAGAAAGGTCAGGATGGGTAAGGACTAAGCAAAGGTCATTGAATTTAACATTTAAGTGATCAATGGTAACCCTGAAAAGGGCAATTTCAGTAGAGTGGTCGGGTCAGAAGCCATATTACAAGGGGCTGAGGAGTGAATGAGTGGTAAACTAATGAGGTTAGACTATTTTTTAAGAGTTTAGAAGTGAAAAGGAGGAGATATATGGAGTACTAGCTTTAAAAGATGGCCAAGTGACATTTTTTAGTTTATTTTTTAAGAATGTGGAGATCAGAGCATGTTTATAAGCAGCAGGGAAGGAAAGAGAAGATAGGAAAAAATTGTATATGTATATTGGGAGTATGGGGGGAAAGGGGATACTCAAAGTGACAAGATCCCAGATAAAGCAGAAAGGCTTTGGCCTTCAAGACAACAAGTAAAAGAATTAGCCTTGGCAAGAAGAGCCAGAGACCTTGTGAAGATCAAAGATTTTTTGAGTTCTGGTCCAGTTGACGTTGCACGCAAAACCTCAGGCAACTGTTGAGACTAAGAAGAAATGAGGTGATGACATTCACTATAAGTAGCTCATTTTAAGTAACTGACCTGTCATAGCAAGGATAGCTGCCAGGTGAATTTTTCTGTAGATCAAATCTATTTTTTTCTGTTAATTTTCATTAAAAATACTTATAGATACTTTCCTTGGGAGTGGGGAACAGGAAGGTTGGAGCTGATTGTAAGACATTATTAATAAGGAAATTCACTGAGAGATGAAAAAAATAACAGATTTACTATTAATAGTGAGGACCCAATTGAGGTTTGAGAACAAGAATTTGTAGTAGATCCTTTAAATTTTGTAACTTTTTCCATTATTATTTAGCAATTCAGGAATGAGTGGAGAAGGCAGATTGTGGAAGTAACATTAGGCTGAGGACTAGCTGGATGTGAATAGCAGAAGGAAAAGAGAGCATGGATGTTCAAGAAGATGGTTTCATATTGTGTTGTGTTTTGTTTTTGTGGTAGAGAGCATCCTGGGATTGTTGAAAATACTGCACAATTTCATGAGTATAATTTAGACTATTCTTCTTCCTAAGTCCTAGAAGCAGCTCATGTCCATCTGCAGTGCCTAAAAGATATGTACTGCTAGGTTAACTTCAGAGATTTTTCATTTGACTTCACATCAATTATGATCTTCCAGGCAATACATGTTTTCACCCATTCCCATTTTTTTTTCAGTGTGAATGATTAGACTGATCTTTTGAAAAGCAGGACATGTATCTCACTGAAGAAGTCTCACAGTGTTTGAAGATTTCATCCCATCAGTACAATGTTATTCACAAACAGGAGAATCTGGAGATATTAACTACTAATAGAGAATCTCCTGCTACTTGTTCTTTGTATGGGACATCCTATAGGACAATGGCAAATATCTTTGGTGAGTATACCCCCTCATCTTTTCCTGGGGTTGATACTCAAGGGCTAGTTGAACAAGTTTATCTTCTTGATCATATTTGTCATGGGAATATTATATGATTTTCATGTAGTGTGTGAGACATCTGGATAGGGTAAGCACTTAATGAATTGAATTGACTAACAGGTTTTAGGGCCCCCAAAATAGACAGTGAGGCTGGGACACCAAGTAGTGTTTGCTGCTATTGAGATATTTGAAGACACCCTATTTCCCAGAGTATAGGTCCAACAAACAGACTGCTCCCTGAGCTTGGCATAACAACAATCCTTTGCACTCTGGATGATCTCACTGTCTGGCGTAGTGTATTGCTTTGACCAGCACCAGGTGTTCACTGAGGGATTTATACTTTTCATATTAATCAATAACTGTTTAGATTTGTTTGAGCTCTCTCCATTTCCCAGGGACTTGAGAGTTAATGTGCTGCATCCTAAAGCCACCCATCACATGGGTGATCACATGCTCACAATCCCTGTTTCTTCTAATAGCCAAGTGAACAGAACCAGGTACTGCACTCCTGTTCCTGCCATGCTAATTCTGGTTCTGTACTCCATTAATAATCACAAGGCTCAACGACCCTTAAGACTTAAGACAATCAGCTTAAGAACTGTTCCCACAGGACCCAGGTACACCTGCATTGTCCATTCATAAGCCTCCCATAAGAACTGCTAAGAATGATTGTGTCATGGTCCAGCTCACCTGTGGTTTTTTATATATATGTAAGACGTGCCTTTGCCCCAGCATGTTAAGCCCTGCTTCTCAGGTGTTGGAGGGATTCTGCTCGCAAGCATTTTCTTCACTCTGAAATTAATTACACTTCTGTTTAATCCCTGACCCATCTGTCCCTATCTTGCTCTTTTCGGCTCTGGCCATTCCCAGGTTAGAGGCCAGTTCTGGTCTGGTTGACATTGCAAAAGCAATACAATTACAAAACCTCAGGCAACTGTTGAGACCAAAAGGAAATGAGGAGGTGACATTCACTATAAGTAGCACTCATTTTAAGCAACTGACATCACAGCAAGGATGGCTGCCAGAAGAATTTCTGTAGATCAAATCCAATGTTTGTGATAATTTTCGTTACAAAACTATAGATACTTTCCTTGGGAGTAGGGAACAGGAGAGTTGGAGCTGGCTATAAGACATAGAGTAATCGCACCAGTCAGACAGAGAAGACTCTTTTAAGATGTCTTCTAGACTACCCACAAAGAGAGTTCTGCAAGCCACATAAATGTCTGAACCATAAGAAAGGGCTAGAGAGCATTTATGTCAGTTGTCTTTATCAGCACATTTGACTTCCTTCCATTGGTTGTTTTCCAGCTCAGCCAAAAAAAAGTCATGTCTGGTTAACAAACCTTTAGGGCAGGGATTGTTTCATCTTTTCTTTATATCTTAAGCTCTTCGTAAATGCTTGTTGATTGATTCATTGAGCAGCCACCTATGTGTAGGAGACAGAAGAAGCCAAAGATAATGACAGGATGGCAGATTTAGAGCTAGCAGGCACTTCAGAGGCCATCTAATCCAACTCTTCATTTTACAGATGAGGAAACTGAGACTACACACAAAAACTAATGGGAGATTAAAAATAGAAAAAAACCTAGTAAAATAAAATAATAAAACTAATAGGTGAGATTAAACAATTTACCCAATATCACACAACATAAATGGTAGAGCAAGGATTAAAACCCAAGTCCTTTGGTTCCAAATCTGGAACCAAAGATTCTTTCCACAGCACCATGTACACTTGCTCTTTCCCTTCTTGAGATCAGGTTGCAATACCAGAGGAAGGGCTGAAAGATTCTCTAGGAAACACCTAACCTGATCTCCTAATTTTACATATGAGGAAATTAAGATATAGTGTGCCATTTTGAGATGTAGCTAGATTTAAGAAATATAGCTGATCATGCGTAAGCACACTGGATTTGGAGAAGGAAGATCTGGATTCTAGTCTCAGGCTGACCACTTCCTAGCTATGTGACCCTGGACAAGTAACTCAACAACTCAACTTGTTGGTGTGTGCCTTGCTCTATCTAGATTATCATCTCCTTCTCAGCAGTCCTCAGCCTGCAGTGACTGAGACAGACTTTCATAGACCCTCCCCAAATCTACCCTTATAACTCTAGAAAGATATAGGATATAGCATCTAAGGAACCATCTCTCAAAGCTGATCAAAAGACTCTTTTCTCTTCAGCTCCTTCCTAGCTCCAATATCTTGTGAGTGTTACGAATCCCACAGGTTTTCTGGAATTGACTGGGAATGGCCATCCAGGAGATATCTCTAGTCAGAAAGACTAGCTTGATGTTGAAAAACTTACAATTTCCTCATCTGTAAAATTGTAATAATTCCGCATCTCCCTCACATGGTTGTTGTGCCAAATGAAGATAATGTATGTAAAAGTGCTCTGGGACAAAGGGCTGAATTCCCACTCAGCCATTATTATTGATTCTCTAATTATAATTATCATTAGACTGAACTGAATATGATGTGGTGAAGTGGAAAGAATGGTGGTTTTAGAGACAGAAAAGGAGAGTCCAGATCCTAGTTCTACTCTTTACAACCTGGGTGACCTTCAGCAAGTCACTTAACTCTTCTGTACCTTAAAAAACAAAGGCATTGATTTCTATTGAGTTTCTTCAATCTTCTCCACCTCTTAAGCCCTGGGAACTTTAGTCTAAGTTGGTCTGTGACACAGGAAGCCTGTGCTCTTTTCCTGGCTCTTCATCCTAACTGGATGAATTATCTTTCTGTTTCTCTCTTATCTCTTCTCTCTCTGTCTCTGTTTCCCTCCCTCCCTCTCCCTACCCCCTCCCTCCCTCCCTCTCTCTCTCTCTCTCTCTCTCTCTCTCTCTTTCTTTTCTCTCCTCCCCCATCATCTGTCTCCTAAATATGAGCATATCCAGCTCCATAATTTTAACAGCCACCTTTAGGTCAGGGTGGACAGGACATAAGAATCTATGCCCTACATCTACCCTGTCCAAGAACACTCAATGGCTCCTTAGTCCCAATCAGATAAAGTTCATACTCCTTCTCCCTAACCCCTGCGCTTATCCTTGAGGACTTCACTATTCACACTGATATCATTTGAACACTTGATCCTCCATTATAATAACCTTGTCAACTCCCAGTAGTGCCAGAACTAGGAAAAAAAATCTAGATCTGACTCCCAGATCCATGTTCTCTCACTGCTCCCTAATAGTTTATGCCTGTGTTACTCTTTTGGGTGAACTGAGGACACTGAAGAACTTGTTGCTTTGTGTCTTGCTCCAAATGAATGTTTCTTTCTCAGCAGTCCTCAGTTAGCCCTCAAGGGCTGAGATGTCCTCTCATAACCCCTTCCTCAAGGCTACTCTTACAATTCTATAGAGACATAGGCATATAGCATCTAGGCAACTATCTCAATGAATATAAAAAAGTTCCCTTTCCTCTATAGCTCCTTCCCAGCTCTAATATTTTGTGAGTGCTAAGAATCTTACAGGTTTTCTGGGATTGACTGGGAAGGGCCATCCAGGAGGTATCTCTGGTTAGAAAATCTAGCTTGCCAAATATACATTGAAACGATCCACCCCCACCCTTTCCTAAAAGAAAGAAAAAATGGCAGTAATCCTTTTAGTGACTTTTCCCTGAATGCACCCAAGTACATTAGAGCTGAATTCACTGATGGTGTTTATCATGGCTTGTAATGTGGTTTCAGGAAATAGTCTGGCAGTACTGTGGTTCGGCAAATGGATTTCCAATTAATCAGCATCTATTTATGAGAAAGTTTAAACCATTATTAATGTAGTATAAATACGGAACAGCACGGGCTGACCCCAAGGGCCCACCATCTGCTGAACTGTCGTAATCACATTCTTGCCGGACCGGCTCATGCTGCATGATCCTCCTTGGGAAGGAGGAGCCTCGCTGTTAATGCTATGGATGTAGGGCAGTCATTTCCTACTGCCCCTTGGAGAAAGACAAAGGATGCTCTGGGTAGCCAAAAGTTAACTCCCAAACTTGGAAATATACTTCTCAGACCACAATGATTCAGAATGCTCATCTCACCTCCAAATGGATCACTGGGAGCACTACCAGAACATTGGTCTGGGGTGCAGGAAGTCTCTTCTCTTTTCCTGGTCCTGCTACTAATGAGCTGTGTTGGCCCTGGACAAATTGCATATTCTCTCTCTCTCTTGCCCTCTCTCTCTCTTTCTCTCTCTCTTTCTCTCTCTCTTTCTCTCTCATTTCTTCTCTCCTCTCTCCTCTCTCCCTCCCTCCCTTTCTTGCTTTCCTTCTCTCCTTCTCTCTCTCTCTCTCACTCTCTCTTTCTCTCTCTCTCTCCTCTCTCTCCCTCTCTCTCTTTCCTGATGAAGGATCATTCATTACTTCCCAAAGTAACTTGTTTCGTTTTGGGATTATTAGAATTTGGGGATTATTAGAACATTATTTATTACCATTATTATTAGAACATCTTTCTTATACCAAATAATCGTTGCCCTTTCATTTTATAGCCGAGAAAACTGAGAACCAGCAAGATTAATTCACTCATGGTCACTTAGATAGAAGAGCGAAATTTTTACCCAGGTTATCCAAATCCACATCCAACGTACTTTCTTGCTGTTCTGCTGCTGACCTGAAGTCGTAGGCAGACACTCCTTTGGAAACCATCATTTTTCCATCACAAAGAAAATTTCCTTTCTGATTCTCTCAGCCACCCTATGAAGCAAATGGAAGCATCATTGTTCCCAATCATAATGAGGAAGCTAAAACTCAGACAAGTGGATCTGTGGGTTTACCCAGATTCCACATATATGGCTGGCAGAGATGAGATTTGAACCCCTGATCTTCTGAAAGTCTGAGGCTTTTGCCAGAAATGGTTAAAGCTCGGACTTCAGAGCTTGGTACTGGAGCCAAATTTTGACAACTTCTGCTGCTGGTTCCCCCATGGTAACCCCTTTTCTATGAAGACAGTGGTTATCTCACCCCCATGCATAACTCTGTCCAAACATCCTTCTTTACTCCTCTTGGATTCCTGAGACTTCATCTAGACCCAGGTTAAAAAAAAAAAGTGGCTACAATTAGCCATTTTTGAAAAATGACTCTGTTTGACCTGATAAGGACTTGTGCCCCATACTCATAGTCATCCATACTGGTGGAAAATGAAGGAAGGCAAGCATCATAGATGCCTAACTCCAGAGCTAGAAAGAGCCCCAACATAAATGTAGTCTAACCCCATTACTTTGGAGTTGGAGAAACTGAGTCCCAAGTAGATTCAATAACTTGGTCAAGGCCATGCAAGCTGGAAACCTCAGAGGTGGAATTTGAATCCAAGACCTTTGACTCCAAAAGGGAAATAGAGTAGAACTGAACCCTGGAGAGCACTGTTCTAAGTCTCAATCCTCTTTTTCTCTGTCCCCTCCCACTTCTAAACATTTGTTGCAGCTTTTCAGATCCTGTTGATGGAGTGGAGGGAAGAGAGAGAGAGAGAGAGAGAGAGAGAGAGAGAGAGAGAGAGAGAGAGAGAGAGAGAGAGAGATGCCTCAGATAAGTCCATTTTTGGTCGCCTTCATGAAGCAAAAATTTGCCGGCCTCTTTGAGGAATGGATTGATGTTTCACCACTTGGTGCTTGGCATGAGCTCACTCAGGGCTTTATTAAACCCAAAATAAGCTGGGCTTTTCAAACTTCCAATTAGACTGCTAACAGCCTTCCCAAGGCAGCCTCTATTCAATTCTGGCTCTGGCCCATTGTTCTCCCTGATGAAATAGAAAAAAAGAACAAAGAAGCAGCCATGCGTCTTTATTTTTCTTGTATTGCTTATCAAATTGCTATTAGCACAGCAGAGATTGTTTATACTAAAGCGGGAATTATTCCAGGACTCATTAGTGATCCCAGCTCAGTTTCAGCATTATATATATATATATATATTTTTTTAACCAAGGACATTCTGCAATCCCATAATTTCAATTTCCCCAGACATCTGTGATTGAAAGCAAACATTTTATATTTGGAAATTGAAAGTGCCTTTTTGCTATTAATAGATTGGCTGTATGGGCTCCACCCCCACCCCCAATTACAGAGAGCAGTGTCAGAGTCTTGAGCTACAAGGAGGGGGCAGGCTTTGAAAAGGCAGCAACATGAAGTTTTCTTTAAATTTCATTTTTTGTAGGAGGGAGGAAAGAATAGGGGCATATTAGAACAGGAGTGAAAAGAAGTATATAAGAAAAAAGACAGGGAAAAAGAAGGAAGGAGGCTAAAACTGAGAATTAGAGAAAAAGAGAAGGTAAATGAGAAAATGAAAGCAAGAGAAAGGAAAAGAAAAGAGCATGAAGGAGAAAAAGTGAGAGAGGACAGTTAGGAAAAGAAAAGATGAGAGTGAAAAAGAGAAGTGGAGATAGGAAGCAAAAGAGAGAGAAGGCATGGGAGAGGAGAAGATTAAAGTGAGAAAGAGAAAGGAAGGAAGAGGAAGAGAGGGAGGAATAGAAGGAAAGAAAGAAGAGGGAAGAAAGGGAAGAAGAAATCAAAGATAAAGTGAGAATTAAACAAGTGAAAGAGAAAGGGAAAGAAGGAAAAATGGAGAGGGAGAAAGGGAGGAAAAGAGAGAGAGAGGGGGAGAGAGGCAGACAGACAGACTGATCCAGGGTCAGGGTGACCACCAGCAAGATTGCAGTGTAGGTCATTTGTCTTGGATGTAATCCCACCTCCCTTCTCTGTCCCTCTCTACTTCAGTTCCCTACACCTGTAAAATGTGGATGACAAGTCCTGCCTTGCTTAGCTCAGGGTGCCTTTATGATGCTCAAATGAGATGATGGTTGTGAAAGTACAGTGATCCATGGGACAGAAAATGTTTTCACAGAAGGATCTCTTGAGAGGAATTCTTCAGAATTATGAGACAGCAAAAGCACGTGGATGAATAAAAAAGCCATTCAGGTGAACTCTGATAGAAACTCTGATGGTAATTATCACGGTCAGTACCTAATGGAACATTAGGTAGAAAAAGACTAAATTATTTGGCTGCATAATTTGGTTTGGATACAATACCTGTGCACTCTCAGCTATCCCATCCCTAGGAAGGACATTTCCTCTGATTCTGATGTTATCATCCATGGCTAAGTGTTCTCTGAACCTTCCACCTCAGAGTCTTGACTACATGGGACCTCCTCGGAATCATTTATTTCAGAGAGAACTGATTTCAAATATTAGCCTCACTTGTAAGAAGACCAAGTGAAACTATTTTTTTCCTATAGAAGTTTTGGTGTGGTGTGTTATAAGTTTCTTTGTGTAGCAGGTCACTGACAACTACTCTCTTATTTTGGATCTTCTGGCTGTAGTGTGATAATACAGTCCTTTCTACTTTTTCTGAATGTAATTCTTTTTTGACCCCTGGAAAAGTTCAAGGCACACTGTGTAGGTATAGCAACAGTCGCCTCAGATTTTCCTGACCTGTGTGCTTCGTTATTGTGATATGAATTAGGGACAGATAGGCAGCACAGTGTATAGATTGCCACTCCTAGAGTCAGGAAGACTCCACTTCCTGAGTTCAAATCCAGCCTCAGACACTTACTAGCTATGTGACCGCTGGCAAGTCACTTCATTCTCTTTGTCTCATTTTCCTCATTTGTAAAATGAGCTGGAGAAGGAAAGGGCAAACCTCTCTAGTATCTTTGCCAAGAAAACCCCAAATTGAGTCTCAAAGAATGAGACATGACTGAAAAACACTGAACAAATTAGGGGAAAAGAAGACCCAGGAGCAGGATGTATCTATCTGCTGTACAAAGGATCTGGGGTCAAATCTCACTTCTGTCCCTGTTTGTGTAACCTTGGGCAAGTCAATTCAACCTTTTTGGGTCTCAGTTTCTTCACCTGGAAAATGAAGGAATTTAGACTAGATAACTCTGAAGTACTCTCCAGCTCTAGATCTGAAAAGTACTAAACATTATTCAGATCTGCAGACTTATAATTATTATTTACTTGTTATTTTGAGACAGGTTGGGAGAATGGGAATTGGTATTCTCTCTCTTCCCATTCATTCACTTAGCACAGTGAGTGAACCCCAACACTGAGGAGTCTTGTTTTGGGGCTCGGTGGGTAAATGAGCTTCGTAGCCCATGCACTAAGGAATGTTCTGTCCACCTGCATCGACCCTGTTACCTTCACCTGAGAAGCATTATAAAATTTCTACGAGCCCATCATGTGGATTGAGCATGCATTTACAGGAAAGAATCCAGAGGACCCAGAAGGTGGGTCAGGATCCAAAGCCTTTCCTTCCTTCAAGGGCAGCCCAAATGCCAACTCTGCAAAGAAATCTTACGTGGTGCTCCTGACCTGGGGTGTAGACATGGTGTGCAGGTATTGAGGTACAGAACCCTTCCATGGATGTGCTGAGCTCTGAGCCAGAGACTAAACTGGAACAAAGCCCCATGGGAAGGAACCCTGTCAGCCAGCATTGGCAGTTGAGCAGCAGAAGCAGAGGGAGACCCTGGCCTCAGGCTTGAAGATCTATGACAAGGGCTTTATGAGAGACAAGAGTCAGAGCAATGTTATGTCTAGGACATACTGGAATAAGCAAGTAGAAATCCTGTACCCAAAATAAGCTTCTTTAGTTGGCAGGAATAAAGTCCAATGCTTTCAAGAATTAATCCCATTTCACAGCTCTACATAGAATGATGGGTGAGTGGTTAACCAACGGGCTCATTGGACTATACATCTCAGCCTTGTGGTTGTTCTTGTGATTGCCTCAGTCATTCAAGAATTGAGGAGGAGTCATCTAGCAGTTTGACTCCGTGGTCATCAATTCTCACATGTAGGTATGTTTTGCCTCTGCTAGCATTTTGGCTGTGTTCCACCTCTTGCTCTGGCAACTCTAATCAAATTGTTTCTAGAAACAACATCATTGTTTCCAGAAACTGACTGCCCTATACTTTCTCTCTCCACTTTCTGGCTCCTTCCCTGGCTGCCATCTTCATTTCTGTGTTATTTGTCCCTATCAGAATATAAGCTCCTTGAGATCAAAATCTGTCTTTGGAATATAATTTGGGACCAGTCATGTCTCACTTTATTCATTCCTCCGTTCACTCTGGACTCTCTTCAGACATTTTGTTCTCATGAAAATGCCCTTCTGGGGGGGCGGAGCCAAGATGGCGTAGTAGAAAGACGCACATACACATAGCTCCTAACCCACAACCCATAGAACGGCTACAGGGAAGTAACTCAAGGCGAATTCTGCTCCCAGAGGCCACGGAACATTGGAGCGAGGGAGATTTCTGTTCCAGAGAGACCTGCAAACCTCTCGCGGGGGGTCCTTCGCGCTGCGGACTGGGCGCCGGGACTGGGAGCTGAGTGCAGCCCTGCCGCAGCCGCGGCACCGAGAGGAAAAGATCCGAGCAGGCTTCAGGGATGGGATCTCCAGTGGCCGCACAAGTCCCTCCACCCACAGGTGATGGGGGTTGGTGAGAGAGTCTCTTTGGCGGGTTGAGAGGGGAGTGGGGTGCCCCCATAACTCAGGCCCCCCCCCGGGAGGTAGAAACTGAGAGGCGGCTGCAGACCGGGGCTCCCCAAGGGGGCAGGAGCCTGGATCCATTGTGGAAGGTCTGTGCATAAACACCCTGAGGGAACTGAGCCTGAGAGGTGGCCCTGCCCCGACCTGACCACCTGAACTTAATCTCACACTGAATAGCAGCCCTGCCCCCGCCAAAAGCCCTAAGGCTGGAAGCAGCATTTGAATCTCAGACCCCAAACGCTGGCTGGGAGGATCAGGAGGTGAGGTGGGTGTGAGGAGAATATTCAGAGGTCAAGTCACTGGCTGGGAAAATGCCCAGAAAAGGGAAAAGAAATAAGACTATAGAAGGTTACTTTCTTGGTGAACAGGCATTTCCTCCCTTCCTTTCTGATGAGGAAGAACAATGCTTACCATCAGGCAAAGACACAGAAATCAAGGCTTCTGTGTCCCAGCCCACCCAATAGGCTCAGGCCATGGAAGAGCTCAAAAAGAATTTTGAAAATCAAGTTAGAGAGGTAGAGGAAAAGCTGGGAAGAGAAATGAGAGACATGAAGTCAAAGCATGAACAGCAGATCAGCTCCCTGCTAAAGGAGACCCAAAAAAATGTTGAAGAAATTAACACCTTGAAAACTAGCCTAACTCAATTGGCAAAAGAGGTTCAAAAAGCCAATGAGGAGAAGAATGCTTTCAAAAGCAGAATTAGCCAAATGGAAAAGGAGATTCAAAAGCTCACTGAAGAAAATAGTTCTTTCAAAATTAGAATGGCACAGATGGAGGCTAATGACTTTATGAGAAACCAAGAAATCACAGAACAAAGAGAGAAGAATGGAAAAATGGAAGATAATGTGAAATATCTCATTGGAAAAACAACAGACCTGGAAAATAGATCCAGGAGAGACAATTTAAAAATTATGGGACTACCTGAAAGCCATGATCAAAAGAAGAGCCTAGACATCATCTTTCATGAAATTATCAAGGAAAACTGCCCTGAGATTCTAGAACCAGAGGGCAAAATAAATATTCAAGGAATCCACAGAACACCTCCTGAAAGAGATCCAAAAAGAGAAACTCCTAGGAACATTGTGGCCAAATTCCAGAGTTCCCAGGTCAAGGAGAAAATATTGCAAGCAGCTAGAAAGAAACAATTCAAGTATTGTGGAAATACAATCAGGATAACACAAGATCTAGCAGCCTCTACATTAAGGGATTGAAGGGCATGGAATAGGATATTCCAGAAGTCAAAGGAACTAGGACTAAAACCAAGAATCACCTACCCAGCAAAACTGAGTATAATACTTCAGGGGAAAAATTGGTCTTTCAATGAAATAGAGGATTTTCAAATTTTCTTGATGAAAAGACCAGAGCTGAAAAGAAAATTTGACTTTCAAACACAAGAATGAAGAGAACCATGAAAAGGTGAACAGCAAAGAGAAGTCATAAGGGACTTACTAAAGCTGAACTGTTTACATTCCTACATGGAAAGACAATATTTGTAACTCTTGAAACATTTCAGTATCTGGGTACTGGGTGGGATTACACACACACACATGCACACATGCACACATACATAGAGACAGAGTGCACAGAGTGAATTGAAGAGGATGGGATCATATCTTAAAAAAAAAATGAAATCAAGCAGTGAGAGAGAAATATATTGGGAGGAGAAAGGGGGAAATCGAATGGGGCAAATTATCTCTCATAAAAGAGGCAAGCAAAAGACTCATTAGTGGAGGGATAAAGAGGGAAGGTGAGAGAAAAACATGAAGTCTACTCTCATCACATTCCACTAAAGGAAAGAATAAAATGCACACTCATTTGGTAGGAAAACCTATCTCACAATACAGGAAAGTGGGGGATAAGGGGACAAGCAGGGTGGGGGGGATGATAGAAGGGAGGGCATGGGGAGGAGAGTGCAATTCGAGGTTGACAGTCATGGGGAGGGAGGATAGGATCAAAAGAGAATAGAAGTAATGGGGGACAGGATAGGATGGAGGGAAATATAGTTCGTCCTATACAACACAACTATTATGGAAGTCATTTGCAAAACTACACAGATTTGGCCTATATTGAATGGCTTGCCTTCCAAAGGGAAGGGGTGGAGAGGGAGGGAGGTAAAGAAGTTGGAACTCAAAGTGTTAGGATCAACTGTAATGTTCTTACCACTAGGAAATAAGAAATACAGGTTAAGAGGTAAAGAAAGCTATCTGGCCCTACAGGACAAAAGAGAAGATGGAGACAAGGGCAGAGAGGGATGATAGAAGAGAGAGCAGATTGGTCATAGGGGCAATTAGAATGCTTGGTGTTTGGGGGGGGAGGGGATAAAAGGGGAGAAAATTTGTAACCCAAAATTTTGTGAAAATGAATGTTAAAAGTTAAATAAATAAATTTAATTAAAAAAAAAAGAAAGAAAATGCCCTTCTTTTCCCTCCTCCCCTTTCCAATCCCCCATTATGTGTTGTTCTCCCCCATTAGGATATAAGCTTCTTTCATACATGGGAAAACTGAGACTACCGCTGATCAAGGCTGGCCTTAATTGAATATGTTGAGTGGGAAAAGCCCAGGGTAGATAGATGGAGGAGTGATTTACTCATAGCCAAGGAGGCAGGTCAGAAGCCTGGAATCTGGGATCTTCAACCTAATCATGGCAATATAACAAATCTCTAACTTATTTGCTCAATACTCACTCATTCATTTATTCATTCAGTCATTCAATCAACAACTTTTTAATTAAGCAGTTGTTATGTACAGAACACTAATTTTTGTAGTGGCAGTCAGACCTTAGTGGTCAGTAGTGACAATCCCTCACTCTTATACAGAAAGTTTTCAAAATGCATTCACGTATATTAGTTGGTTAAATTTTCTTAATCAATATATGAATCAGGTAGGGCAGTAATTAGGAAGTTAACTTTACAGAAGAAACAATTGAGGTCCAGAAAAGTAAAATGATTTGCCCAACCAAGACGGAAGAGTCAAGACCAGACTTTGGTCCTCTAACTCCTAAACTAGTAGTCTTACGACCCTGATAAACAATACCTCTCTGACAAAAGAGCCTGATTTCTCAGGCTTCCAGGCTACCACTGTGTGGCTCTAATAGATAATTACAATCACTTTACCATAGGGATTAGTTTAAAAATAATAATATAATGTCCTTTCTCATTTTCCTTGCATACTTATTTCTCCTTGCTCTATGAAACCAATTGGAATAGTTTCCAATGAAGGAATGTCTAGGATCTGATAAAGGAAGGAAGCTTCCTTCCACCCCCATGCCCCTGAACTCAATCAACAAGTCCTACAATCGATAAAGTCCTACTATGTGCCAAGCACTATGCTAGGGTAACCTTCAACTTTAATTCTTCTGAGGCTGTGGTATTCCTTCTCAAATCCCACAACTTATTTTACAAAGATAAAAATAAAACAATTCCTGTCCTCAAGAAGCTTATATAAAGCTATTTATAGATTTATATAAAGCTATTTATAGATTTATTATCTAAATAACTTATATAAAGCTATTATATAGATTTATATAAAGCTATTTATAGATTTGTTATATAAATAACTTATATAAAGCTATTTATAGATGAATGGCATTCAATACAATGATTGTCTATTAAGCACATATTATGTGGTAGATAAGGCAGAAAGTATTGGTAGCTCTCATTTTTCCAGCTCTCAAAACGAGAGAATTATTGTTGTCTCCATTTTATTTTATTTTATTTTTGGTGTCTCAGTTTTAAAGAGAAAGAAAATGAGGTTTAGAAGACTGAACCTTTCCTGGATCCTACCATTCATGGGTCAGTCTCAGAATTTGATCCCAGGTTTCATGACTCCAAATCTAACGCACTTTCCATGATGTTTCACTGTGTCTTCATGGAAGGAGACAAATGTCAAAGAATGAGTTGATTCAGAGACAAAGCGGTCAGCGGTCATCACAATGGAGGAAATTTGGGAAGAGAGGGAGTCATGGGGCACAGGTCAACATTCAATGCCTGGATACTGGCACAGGCTCCAGGATGCCAGGAGACTGTTTTAAGGTCATACAGGTACTTGGTGGGGGTGGAGGGAAGAGGAAAGGGGATGCTGCCAAACTATTATATGCCCAAGTTTTCTTAGGGATCATTACGGTGTTTACATCACTATAGGAATTACAAAAACCATTTAGGCATTTGAAGGCCAGCTTTGGCTCAGGAATGTGCATGTGTTGACAGAAGGGTGACACACCGTTATTCATTCTTACATAGATGTTAGTGTCAAAGAAAACCAATTAACACCAAGGAAGGGAGGAGGCCCCTGGTAGCAAGGAAAGCCCAGCCTGGTACAGTTCCCAGCCTGTCTGCCCAATATGGAGTGAAGTTTCAGCTGCACCTACCCCATTGTCCTCAGTTCCGCTCCAATGCACCCCACTACAGGGGAAAAGCAATGGTTGCAAGCATCTCTCAGCGCCTCATTGTGTGATGCCTTCCGCTCTCTAGCTTACTGCATACCTTTCCCATTAAAGGCAGCTTGGACTTTGGGAGATGGGGGGGGGGGGGTTGGGGAGTGGGGGAGGTTGATGTGAGTCCTTTGGCAAATGACTTACAGATCTGCCTAGTGCGTGAGAATCTCCTTTCCCAGAGACAGAAAGCAGGTCCCACCTGTCTCCCAGGTCATTAGACTGCTGCCAGGTGAGACAGAGCAAAGGTGTCTGGAGATGGCAGCCTAGCCAGCTAGTCAGAGGGGGCCCCGTAAATAACATATGTCTAGTAGGTATGGTTCAAGGCTAGGTCAGCAAGTGTGGGCAAGATGGATGAATGACTGTCATCAGAGAAACAAGTGTTGGTGGAAAAAAAAGGAAAGAGCACTTGGAGTCAGTACAACCACATTTGTGTCGCTGTTTAGATAATTGCAAGCAATAGGGCTCTGGGTATTATTTAATCTTTCTGAGTCTTTCCCTTCATCCATAATTATTGTTATTCATGTCCGACTCTCTGTGACCCCATTTGGGGTTTTCTTGGCAAAGATACTGGAGTGGTGTGCCCTTCTCCTCTAGCTCATTTTGCAGATGAGGAAATTGGAGTAACCAGGGCGAAGTAATTTGTCCAGGGTCACACAGGTAGGAAGTGTCTGAAGCCAGATTTGAACTCAGGAAGTTGACTCGTTATTCACTGTGCCACCTAGCTGCCCCTGATCCATATTACTGGGGTAATAAGCACTTGCACTTCCCTCCTTCCAGGATTGTTATGAGGATGGCACTTTGCAAATCTGCATTTATTTATTTTTTGTCCATACCTATGATATCATTAACAGACATTGTTTTGTCACCTACATTCATAATGGAAGAAAATGCTAAATTATAGTTAGAGGTTAATGGAGATGTAATTTTAAAATCTATGTGGATTTGGGGTTAAGAATCCCTGGGGTACAAAACCTGATATGGAGAATTCCTTCTACCAATGGAGATCAGGAACTGGTTAGATACTTATAGGCTTAGAAACTTTGCTTAGGGCACTGAGATGGCAGGTAAATGCCCAGAATTACACAGTCAGCGTGTATCAGTTAGACTTGAACACAGCTCTTCCTAAACGCAAGGCTGGTTCTCTAGACACTATATCACACTGACTTTCTTGCAAACCTACAAGTGCTCTGATAATGTGAGCTATTTATTTGATGGGCAAAGCTCAATACCGATCTTAAGTATTCTGGGACAATGGGAAGGCAGAGAACAAAATCCAGAACGAAAACAAAAATGAGGCATCAGGGATGATAACAAGGAACCAGTGAAGTTCAGATAGGTCCAATGACAGCACCCTAAATTCCAGACAAGAGAGGAATGAATGAATGAAAAAACATTTATTAGGCACTTAGTGTATGCAGTTACTAGAGGCTAGTAGGTGCCTTAGTAGACTGTTGTCAGGAAGACATGAGTTTAAGTCTATCCTCAGACACTTACTAGCTGCATGATCCTGGCTAAGTCACTTGATCTCTGTTTGCCTATTTCCTCAACTGTAAAGTAGTGATAAAATAGCACCTACCTTGTAGGATTGTTGTGAGGATAGAATGAGATAACATTTGTAAAAAGCACCTAGCAAATAGTCCACTCAGGTGTGAGTGTAGAGTGTGTGGAGGAGGATAGTATGAGATAAGGTTAGGAAAATAGAATGGTATCAGATCATGGCATTTAAATACCAAACAAAGAAATCTGATATATTCTCTATAGGCAATGGAGATGGGTTTGAGTAGTGACATGACCAGGACCACATATATATAATGGAAGATAAATTGGGCATGATACAATAGGTGGTTTAGAGGGAGGATGGAATGGGGTGGAAAGACCTTTTCTTTTCTTACATTTGACTTTGTCTTTATATCAATCTGGATAATTACCTGGTATTATGTGGTGATATAAGCAATGATATGAAAGATGTATACAAATTCAACAATGTATTGTTTTCGTTGACCATCAAGAATTTTTTTCATTCCACCTGTGCTGGAAAAAAAGAAAGAAAATCCTTATAACAAATAAACATAGACAAATAAATTCCTATTTTGACTACATCTAAAAATGTGTCTTTGCTAATTAGTCCATCTCCTCTGTGTCAGGAGGTGGGTAGAATTCTTCATCATTGGTTCTCTGGAATCATGGTTCATCATTGTTCTGATCTAGTGTCTTAACTCTTTCATTTAAAAATATTATTATAGAATAAATTGTTCTTTTCATTTTGCTCACTTTACTCTGCATCAGTTCACACAAAGATGAAAAGATTTTCTTGGAGGCTGTTGCAATGGTCCGAAAGGGTGATGACAATGGGACTAGAGAAGGGGCAGATACAAGAGATAAGGTACTGGTAAAACTAATAGGATTTTCTAACTGCTTAGAAGTGATTGGCAAAGGTAAGAGGGTGAAGGGAAGATGTTCCCAAGATTGTGAATATTAGAGATTAGTTGAAGGGTAGTGACAATTACAGAAATAGAGAAATCAGGAGGAGCAGACTTATAGGGAAAGATCAACAGCTCAGTTTGGGATACGTTGAGAGGGAGATACTGATTGGCCTCCTGCCTATGGGTAGGTGGAGATGTCAGACTGGAGGTAAAGACTGAAGATAATGATTTGAGAGTCATCTGGAATAAGCAGGTGAGTCAAAACTTTGAGAGATTGTGAGATATCCAAGGAAAAGTGTGCAGAGACAGGAGAGCTCAGGGAAACACCAAGAATTCCTCATGGTCACTCTACAAAGCCGCTGTGCTTTTCTTGACATCAGATGTCTCAAATATATCGTCCACAGTCTTCAGTGCAGTATCAATACTCCCAGTTCAGCCAAAATCAGATTAAAATATAATTGGGAAATATTTAACAAAATAAATAAAAATGCAATAAAACATAGATAATGTTAGTTTATTTTTTGCTTTTCTAATTCAATATGTGGCCAACAGGAATCATAACTTATGGTCTGATGGCCTCTGTTTCTATTTCAATTTAATATTACTGTTGTACACCATAAGTCTAGTCTCATAAATTGGCCAAATTCATGTAATTTAATGATGACATCATCTCATCCATCAACTCCTAGGTTCATTTTCTTAGCTTTCTTTAATTAAGAATTAATTTTTTTATTGATCACTCACTATAGACTACTAAGCACTAGAGACACAAACAGAAAAGTAAGGACACCTGTGTTCTCAAAGATCTTCCATTCCAATGGGGAAGACAACACACATGTCAAGTTTCAGCTGCAAGTCAGATGAGAAGTTCCCATGGTCCTTAGGGAGTAGCAGCATAGAAGATAACGATGCTTTTCCTTTAATGCAATCACCATTGCCAAAGTGATATCAGTTTCTGATGTTAAACCATTTGACATTTGCCAAGAACTTTGGGGGCAAGAACTTTCTTTTGGGACTCTTCAACGTCTGTACTTGTAATCCCTGTGGGAATAGTTGTCAGGCTATAAATCTGCAGGAGTTGTTTCCCAGGATGACGGCAGAGGACACTGGTTTGGAAGCAGTGCTATTCCCAAGACTCTTGGGTTCAGGGTTCTGGAATATTGCAGCATCCTAGGGGAGAAGGTGTTGATTTGACTTGCCTCCCATCTCCTTGGGGTGCCCTGCTATTCCATAGAAGCCTACAGGTCATTGGTGAGGATATTAATTTAACCTATAAAACCTTTACAATTTCTATTCGATAGAAATTTAGCTTTTTAGGTTTGACAGAAATTAACTAAACTTCCTAGAGAAATTTCTGTAGCTGCAGAGGTATTGTAATAAATGCAGAGAGTATTGGAATAAGCAGGAAGGGCTGTGACAAATGAAAGTGAATTTCTTGACTAAAACTCAGCAAAAGAATTAGAAACTCATTGTGACTGGGTAGATTCATGTTTCTTTGACTAGAATCATGCCTGTCTTTGAAGATGAACCCACAGGTTTCCAGGCCTAGACTCAACTCAAAGAAACAATATAGGATCATAAGTTTAAAGCTGCAAGACATCTGAGTCCATCTATAATGAATGAATGTGACAATCTCTCCTTGAAAAGGATTTATGTTCTAATGGGAAAGATTAGCATCCACAAGCAAGGTAGTTGGGAAAGGTGGGCAATCGCAGTCGGAAGGAACAGAAAAGACCTGATATGGAAAGTGATGGTTAAGTATTGAAAGATGAGAAGGATTATATAGGACAAAGGTGAGGAAACATTGGGGAAGGCCAATGCAAAGTCATGGAGACAGGAGAGAGTGTACCGTGTGAGAGAAACAGAACAAAGGCCATTTTGACTGAATTGTCAAATTTAAGAAGGGGAGAAGAAGATAAAATTAAACATCCTCAAACAGTTTGCATTCTACTGGGGGATATATCGTATGCAAAGATTAAGAAATAGAAGACAATTTGAGGAGGCAGGGAAAGCACTAACAATTTGGAAAATCAGAAAAAGTTTCCATTAGGGAGACCTGAGCTGGACTTGAAGAAAAACAAGCCCTCCAAGAGTCAAAGAGAAAATGTTAGGGGGACTGAACCTAAAGGCAAAGAGGAAGTTTTTTTTAATTAAAAAAAAAGACATAGAGGTGAGATCTGAAAATGCAAATTTTCTTAGCAGTTAGTGAGTATCAGCATTGCTTTGCAACCTCATCAGCATTTGGTTTAATTGATTTTATTATTTTAGCCAATTTAATGGATATGAAGGGGCAACTCAAAATGGTTTTAGCTTGTTTTTCTTTCATGATTAGTGATGCTGAGCATTTTTTCACAAGATCATTTTCAAGTGACTATGTGGATTGGGAGCTACCTCTGACTTTTTGACAGTTCCTTATATATTTCTATGTTATATATTTATCTGTCATTCTTGCTATATTTTCCCATTCCTTTATTTTTCTTTTTCTATTGTGTTTTTCTTTTATAGAATGCTTTTCTTTTAATGTATGCAAGTACAACTTTCTCATCCCCAGTTATTCCTTCCATTTGTTGGATAAAAAATTTGTCTCTTCTCCACAACTGGGATCAATACTTGATTCTATTTTCTCCTAAATTTTCTAGAGTTCATTTTAAAAAATGTTTCTCATCCAACAGTATGGTATATGGTATAAGATGTGGATCCAAATCCCTTTCCTGCCAAATGGTCAACCAATTTTCCCCAAGTACATTTATAAAATAATGAATCCTTTCCCCATTTCTTATTTTCTATAGCTTTCTTAAACATTAATTTTATGTATACTTGTGGTTGGATGTTGGTGTATCCTTTCTATTCCAGTGATCTGCTTTTATAGTTTTGGCCCAGGACCAGATATTTTTGATGAAAACTGCTTTGTAATTGGTTTTAAACTCAGCTTTTCTTTTTAGCGTGCCCTTCATAGTATTGCCCATTTGTTTTTCCATGTATATAAATATATGTATATATTTATATATATTTCATTATGATTTTGTCTAATTCTGTAAAGAAGCACTGTGGTATTTTGACTGGTATTATACTAAACATATACATTAATTTGGTGAATCATTTCCTATTCATGAACATTGAGTATCCCTCAAATTATTTAGGTCCTTTATTTTGCTTATTTTAATTTTATAGCTCTCCTTTTACAGATCCTGTATTTTGCTAAGCAGGCTCATTCTCAAGTATTTGATGGTCTTGTGTTATTGTAATAGGGTTTCTTTTTTTTTTTTTTTACTATGTTTTTGGGGATGGAATGTACGTGCTTATCTAAAAATGAAAAAAAAATCTTATGGTCAGAAAATAGAAATGCCAATGATTTTGCAGCTTATTGTTTCCATCAATGCTGCTTGTGTTTATCAAAGCATGACATAAGTTTTACTCCTTTAGTTCTGTGCCTGAGTCCTAGAGCATAGCTTTTCCTGGCCAGGGACACAACAGCTCTCAGTTTCCTTTTGTAGACAGAATAGCAAAGCTCCTGCTGTAGACACTGGCTCATACCTTGCTCTTCCATATGATCAGTTCCCAGTTTACAAACAAGGTACTCTTCCAAAAAGTTACTATAAAACAGCTGTGAAGAATTCAAAGTGCATTTTCTCATAGACATCCAAATGGTGAGGTTCCCAGGTCAGCCCACAACACCTATTTAGCCCATAATGTAGCCAAAATCTTGCACTTCCATTATACTGAATGAGACACCTTCCAACTCTGACATTCTGTAATTCATTGTATTCAACTCTACCCGGGCACTATTTTTCAACATTTTAATGTATTTAGCAAATACATGCCAAATTCCACCTTATGCCACTAGGCTGCTCTTGAAATGACATCAAGGTGGAGATCCTGCCCAGAAGACAGGGAGACTACTCTTAAACTAGTAACTATCTACACTCCCACAACTACTTAAGGAAGGAACCTTTCTAGGTCAATCACTCCCCGGATAATATGAATCACAGAATTCCAGGTTTGAAGGAGACTTCAGTGACCATCTGCTCCCACTCAAAAACAAAAAAAGAATCCCCATCACAACACAACAAATCACGTAGCACCCAATCTTTTCCAATCACAGGATGCAACCTCTTTGTTCAAGACTTCTCTAGAGGAAAAAAAATAGGCTCCATTATTTCCATGACTCTCTTTCCCCATTAAGAATCATTGTTTGTCTTAGCTATACTTGGCAAGAACTTGCTCACTAATCCTCTAAGGATGGTGCTTAGAACTCTCAACTTGGATTCAGTTTGTATCTCAGATCTCATGCTCACCACTTATGTGGCCTTCATCAAAGCAAGAAAATACGCATGAAACAAATAGATACAACACATGTCTCTAAAGAATCAAGTGCCAGACTTCAAGAATATTGACCATTATTTTCCATCAACCAACCTCCTAGACGTGGAGCAGTTGTGCTTTGTAGTTTTGTAATAAAAGAAGAAAGATTTAATTTTAAAAAAAAGCAAAAAATACCAGTTTAATCCTAGGGTCCAGTTCTTTCATATTTATGCACCAGGTATTTTTTTGTTTGTTTCTTTGTTTTTTCACTTTGAAAAACTGTTGGTTCATTTGTTTTCAGTCAAATTTTTAATTTTTGGAAGTGCCTTTAGGCAATATTTATTTAGAAAAAGTGCAGGGTTTGAAGTCAGGGAACCTGCATTCAAATCACTGCTTCAGTGGTTACTGATTTATGTTCCTTGGACAAGTCACTTAGCCTCTTTTCCCCCCAAGTATGGGTTAGAAATTTTATTCCTACACACAAGTGTTAAATATAAAAGAATCATAGAATGCATTGACAGATTCATTTAAAATATGCAGAAATTTTGAGAGGCTGAAAAATAAAAACTCATCAGAACATGAAGGCTTTTGCAGGTCTGCAGGTTAGATATTTTATATTTCACCTTGGCTCTGCATTGTCTCCCTCAATGTCAGTCTTCTGGCAAGCCTGTTGAAGTCTCTTCCTGTTATTAATAGTCCTTTTCTCTAATGAAGAAATTCCTCTTGCCACTAGTCACTTCCAACTAGACTGAATCCTGGACCTCTGGACCTCTCAGATTTACAAGATTGCCTTCAAGAGCAGGCAAATCCTTCTCCAGGCTGAAAACGAATTACCTACTCAGGATAGAAAACAGAAAGCATAAAAAGCAGCCAGAAGCCCACATACAAACTCATTGAGTAGATTTTCTCTAGTGTAGTTGCTATAGGAAAATAGTCTCCATGATCTTGTTAGACTGGAGAAAGGTCAGGCCATCCATCCCACCCTTCACCAAAAGTCTTAGAGTTATATAAATGCCATTTTAAATGGTCAAAGAAAGAGTCAAATGAAAGCTGCCCACCCTTCTAAATGACATAGCAAGCTGTGTCCCAGCCACTGTCACGGTATCCCATGACAGTACCAACAGAGTAGTCACTCAGGGTCCTTTTAACATAGGGTAATCACATGGCCTGAAATAGCCAGGAAATTTATCATCCACAAAAGACCCAAGAGCTGTCACCATGTCCCTTGAGCCCCCAGAAGTTTCCATTGGAAACTGAGTCATTGGTCTCAAAAGGTCACTGCTATGTAATAAGTATTTGGGATGAGGAACAAATCTAAGGAAGGGTATCATATGGATACAGACACCTATATCTTAGAGCTTTATTTTTTCTTTATTTTTTTCTCATCTGTAAAAGAGAGGTTTTGGGAAGAAAACAGTGTAAATTTTTGAAGTTCCAAAGTAAGATAAATTGTTGTTATTGTTGTATGGTTATTATAAAAAATAAAACCTAAAAATGCCTTTGGCTCTAGGAATTAAGTCACAGAAAGCATACAATGTAAGACTGTTACATAGTAGTTAACAAGTAAAGATGCCTAGATACTATTATTTTCTTTACTAAGTAAAACCCTGTCATGGGTTTGCACCTACCTTCAGAGGACCTCACTTCTCTGGTCCCTTGCCTCCCACCCAAGTAGAGCCTGGAAACATCCTACCTAATCCTCCCACAAGGACAGCCACTAGCTCTGCTTCCAAGTTCTCAGGTTCACAAGGCTCGAAACAGAACAATTTTATTTATACATTAAACCATATTCAAAGGAATCACATTTGAGCTCATAAAGAGGCAATCAAGAGGTCTTTCTGGTCAACCTCTCTCCCTTTAAAAACTTATATAGTCTCCATGACTTCCAGGATTTCTTCCCTAGATGATCCAGCCAATGAGGCACTTTATGTCATTCTCATTCTCAAGTCCTCTCCACCCCTTTCTCTGTGGCATGGTATTCTTTTCCTGACAGCTCTCTCTAGAAATCAACAATTAGTGTTCTCCATCACTCTCTACTCCCCACCTTCTATAGTGTCCCTCAGCTCTCAGCAAAATGTGCTCACTCCTTACGAGTTGGACTTTGCTCAACCCAACCCTATGACTGACTTCTGTTATTCTACCATTCTCCACCAAATGACACTTCTCACTTTTTCTAGGACACTTGCTCTCTAGCATCTGTTCTGTATGGAGATATGATCCTGGAACTTCTGCCTTATCAAATGCATCTATACTTCATAAATACACCTTGACCCCAGAACGCCTTCATTCTTTTGGAATTTGTTTTTTGTATTCCTGGATTTCACAGTCCTTGTTATTCCACTCCAAGGGGCTCTTAGGATGATATTGGAAATATTCCCTTCTTGTGCCATTTCAAACAAGTCTTTGCTTCCAACTCCACACTTACTTTCTTTCCTTTTACCACCATGCCCAGAGTAGTAGACTTCTTACTTGTATCTGCACTTCTCTGAGACCTGGGGTTTTGAGGAGTGTCCTACCCCTTCTCACTTGTCTTTTCATGTACCTTCCCCAGAGGTAGACAGGCTGGGTTATTCAAATTATTACAGTCCGTGCTCCTTTACAAAAGATTTTCAAAATAAAGGTCAAAAGGCAGAGATAGCAGCTGCTTCTAGCAAAGGGGGTATACTGAGGGAAAAATCTGCTACAATAAAGAAGGAAATTTTTGTGGACTTAGCTACATTAGTGCTTTAGGAGATTAAAAAAGGGAAAGATTAGGTTTAAAGGAGACATGAGTTAAAAGGACAGTGGGACCAGAGGAGAAATAGAATGAGATATACTCAATAAACCCTGAGTTAATGTGAAGAGGCTCCAGTTCATCTGTAAGAGCTGTGCATCTGGAGGTTTGGTAATGCCACAAGCTGACTATACCCCTGGAGGCTGTTCAAAGGGTATGGAAATATACCCGAGAAGCTGTGCTAGGCTTCTGAATCTCAGGTCCAGTTTCTTCCACAGCCAGAAAGAAAATAAGCGCATTGGGGCAATCTGGGCTTCGCGAACAAACCTGGAATAATTTCAGCAGCTAAAACACCAAATGTTTGCAAAACCTCTTTCATTTTTATTTTCAGAGCGTTCGTCAATGGTCTCCTTTTGTGAGCCCCCACTATTACCTCTCTCCCTTCTAGCCACATTGGAGTTTATGGCTCTGTCCGCATGGTGCCAGACCTCCAGATGAAAGACAAAAATAAATAAATAAGTACCAATGGTGTGGCTCCTCTAGATGTTTCCAAAGAAGCGGATGCTTGGCGCCGTGTAGACGCATATATCCAGATGTTGGACCCAACCTTTCACTTTTCATCCAAATGGTCTGACCCAGCCTCAGAAAATTAAGATATGGCCAGGTCTCTTCTCTCTCCTAGTACTTCCAAAAATGAAAAACTTTAATTGAAATAATATTAAAAAACCCCAAACCACCTAGTGCATCAGTATCAAAGAATTGGACGTCAGGACACAAATAATGGGTTTCTCTTCTAACTTTACTACAACCCTGCAGGCTGCCACTGTGTCCACAGGAGATTTTCTATGGAGAGGATTATTATGGTAGGTGGCATCAGGAATAGAAGAAAAACAGCAGAATCACAGACCAGTCAAAACAGGAGACCTGGGCTGGAATCTAAGCTTTGTAACTCACTACTACATGAGTGACCTTAGGCAAGTCACTTAACTTTAAATAAAAGAGCAAGGCTCAATAGCTTCTAAGGTCTCTTCTAGCTCTCTTTTATTTTAAAATCTAATGGCATCCACTTGGGAAATGGTTCTTTTTAAAAAAATTTTCTTTTAAGAATAAATATTGAGGTTTGTACTTTTTTGGGGGGTACCATATAATGATGCTCCCAAGAAGAACTGGATTTGAAACCAGCCTCTGTCAGTTCTTTTTCTTAGTTGTATAACCATGAGCCAAAGTACCCTAAACCTCAGTTTTCAAACCTATGAAATGGGAGCCATATTTATACACTCACTTACTAATGAGAGGCAGGAAAATGACCATGTGATAAGCTCATTCTTATTATATTCTCTCCTGACTTCTTTCTGCGACACTTACAGAGCCCTGGAGAAGAGGTATGGGAAGCTGCAGAAAGCCAATAACCCAAAGGAGAGTGATTCCGGGGTCCTTACTGTAAGCTACGCTTTTCCCTTTGTCTCAACAATCAAATTGGAAACAGCTCTGCAGAAGCATTCTCAGCCAGGACCAATTTGGTCCAATTGTTTTATCACAGCCTGTTGAAACAACACAAGAGGGCTGCCAATTAGAAACCCTCTCAGATATCCCAGTGTGCAAATCAGATCCAGCAGGACAATGAGAGTCCCACTGATCACTGCATCTTGGAAAAGGGCCTCAAGGGAGAGGCTGCCCTCCTGGAGACTGGCCAGAGGCTAGGATGGCACACTAGGATGATGAGTTCTTTGAGTCTAGCAAAAGACTCACAAAGTCAACCTGGCCCTTGTCAGCTTGTATTGAGAAAGAGGCTCCCATTGAGAGCTCAATACAGCTCTTCACTGAGTTGGATTGTTGCTCCAGACAGTAATTAACTAGGTCTGGACCATGAGCAAGTGATTTACCTCATTGAACCTCAATATACTGACCTGACAAATGGGTATCATCATGATTTTGACAACTACCCCCCAGGGTCATTGGGAGGACCAAAAGGTAAGCACAGGAATTTGGAGTTTGCTTGAGTTCAAATCCAAATCAGCAATGACTACTAATGTGACACTGAGAAAGCCAGGTATTTCCCATCTCAGACCTCAATTTCCCCATGCAAGATGAAAGGAATAAACTAAACGATCTCCACCTCAAGAGTCTATGATCCTAAAATATGTTGTGACAGGACTTTGTCACCAGGAACTAGTACAGAAATGATAATTATCACTACAAATGGAGAATGGAGGGAAATCCACTTTTCAGAAACCGAAACCTGAGCAAGTATAGATATAATTCAAAAATACATAATGCTGCAATCCTTTTGCAAGTCTCTACATTATACCCTTTTAAAAAATGAATAAAACAAGCCTGGAATGGTCATCATTTTATAGAATACTGCAATGAAAAACGTTTCCCTGAGGTTCTATGAGAACAGTCAATAACTAAAGTAAAATATGCTATCAGAACTGGAAGGGACCTTTGAGATCATCTGGTCTAACCCCCAACTATTGAGGAAGACACTGAGGCTCTGGAAAAAAGTGAGTTGCTCAGAGTTTATAGGAGAATCAGGATTAGAACCGAGCTCCTTTTGACTCTTGGTCCAAGACTTTTAGATAAATCTTCATTTTTCGTGGATGCCCTTTCTCTATGATGTATAGAAAAATAATTATTCTTTAAGAATAGAAAGAGTAATTCAGTTCCTATAATAGAAAATGAAGAAGATTTTTATTTGTATTTTGAAAATAAAGTATTTTAAGGATATGTTGGGATATGCCTTCATTATTGACTCTCCCAACACTGTGGGTCTTTTTTTGTAGCAACTCTATTCCCAAAGCTTTTAGACCTTTGGAAACACAGAAGTCTTTCTATACTGACTCAACAGTCAGTCCAGCTTTCCCCCACACTATTTCCCCACTCTGAACCACACATGCCAACAAAAGGGGTTGAGCCTAGAGCAGCATTGGATTGCCAACCTGAAACATTTTTAACAAACAAAAGAACGGTCAATGGACAAATGTACCTATTGTATATTGAGTTCCATGCTATGTACTATAGGAAGATATGAGAAAGTAGCAGATATAGTCGCTACCCTCAAACCACTGACAGCAAAGTGAGGGACCCATTTAGATTTTCCCTAAGAGACCAGCTGGATTCTGAAGCTCCCATTGAGAATTCAGTGCATAACCTACCAGTGACTCCGCTTCTTGGTTTGCAAGATGTCTCTCAGAAGGATCATGGAGACAATTCATCTCCAGTCTGGTGGACAGAGTATCTGGATGTGGCTGCTGGTGACGTTCATGGAATAAGAACTCTTTTATGTGTTCCTTACTAGTCAAACACTAGTTAGTGAAGTCCTTGCCTGGTATGGAGTGGGGAGAGTGTAGGAGTCTGGGGGGAAAAGAAAAGAAAGGGGAAAACTTTCCTGTGACTTCTTAGGACCTAAAGGACCTATGAGGCACAGCTTCCAAGATATGATGCTTCTGGAACACACTGGAACTATAGTCAGAGGAGGTGGGTTCAAATCCTGACTGCTACTTACTGCCTAGGCGATCATGGGCAAATTCCTCTGCTTTTCTGCACCTCAATTTCCTCCTTTGTAAAATAAATGGATTGAATTCAGGGGCCCTAAATGTTCCTTTCAGCTCTAAATCTAAAATCCTATGAAAGGTTCTACATGGGACTGACTGGATTGAGGTAACTGTTCAACAGCAAAAGAACATGAGAAATAGCATAATATAGTTCTGATTGGCAAGCAGGAGTTAAAGGTCTTTGTCCTGGCTCTGGTTCTTATTAGTAGCGTGACCTTGGACAAGTCATTTGCTTGTGAGGGAACTTCCATTTCCTCAATGGAAAGGACTCAGTGACTTCTAACAAAAGTTAGATATGTAATATGCTTTGTCATCACCACAGAGATGAGAGATGCTTTCATGGAATTCACAAGCCTCTGATGGGGAGCTAAGGCTTCTGGGTCTTTCTGAAGAGATTTCTGGGAGAAAGACACTAGAAAAGGAGTCGTTTGTTGTGCCAATAGCTGGAGTTTGGAATTCAGTTGGGAATAGTTGAACTTTGTGGTCTTTGTAGGGAAAAGTTGAAGAGCACAAACCCAGAGAAACTGGTCAGGTGCTCAGCTCTTTGAAGTTCATATGTTCCCAAGATGGAAGATGAACTCTGACCTCCAACTTTTGACTACTTCTTTTCCTCTTCTAGCAGGTTTCTCTCAGAAATCTCTGCAAAACATCCCAGAAGACCCAGTTCAATAATGTTAGTGACTGGTAGATTCTTAGGAAGAATTTCTCTGCTCCATGACTATGGCTAATCAAGGTTACAAGTGATAACATTCTCTCTCCCTCTCCCTCCCCCTCCTCCCTCACCCTCTTCTCCACGTGTGTGTGTGTGTGTGTGTGTATGTGTGTGTGTGTGTACTTCATGTCTCCACAGTTTTCTTTGTTCTGATGAAGTCGGAGTCCAGCTCACACCAAGGACTAGGAACTGTGCAGGGGCAGCTGCTAGAATTGTTTGGAATCGCTGGAATCAACAATTCCAAATCCCAGAGTCATGGGGCAGAGGCACATACAGTGCTTTCCCCTCAGCCTGTAGCAGGTCCTAATCATGAAATCACTGCAGATTCCACTATTTTACATTTAGCTGCTTTTCCGCTCCCAGCAAATGCCTATCCGAGAGACAAAAAAGCCCAACGTGCAGTCAGTGTGCCCTCCAGGCTGGCCTCCAATTGGCTTATGAAGCCCCAGAGTGTGAATCTAGGAAAACGTTCTGAATTTCTCCCTCTCAGGGCTGATAAGCTCTCTAGTGCTTCTATAAAGGGAAGGGTTGGGGGGAGGGGCCCCTGAAACTGCCTCTTTCAAAGTATTTTCCTCATGCTGAAACTGAATTGTTTCCCTGTTACTTGGACTGAGCAAATCACAGGACTTATGTGTTAACAATGAGCAAAGAGCATAGAATAAATGAAAACTCCAAAAGAGAGAGAGGGAGGGAGGGAGGGAGGGAGAGGGAGAAGAAGAGAGGGAGAGGGAAAGAGAGAGAGAAAGAGAGAGAGAGAGAGAGAGAGAGACAGAGAGACAGAGAGACAGAGAGACAGAGAGACAGAGACAGAGACAGACAGAGAGAGACAGAGAGACAGAGAGAGACAGGGAGAGAGAGAGGAAGCAAAGGGGATCGGTGAGCAGACCATGTGGTGCGTAGGCAGGCCATGTATATACCAAAGAGCCCCGCTGGCTGCCTCACAGCTGTCTGTCTGTCTGTCTGTCTGTCGGTCTGTCTGTCTTACTATTCAGAGAGGTGACCTCCACGAATTAATAAACCCCCTCCCCGCTTTGGCAGAGCACTTTTCAGGTCTCCAGGCACTGTCACATGCATTTGATCCTCACACCAACCATGGGAGATAAGGGAGGCAATGGGACCCAGTGGAAAGAACCTTGAACTGAGACTCAAGAAATTGGAAATCAAATCCTGGCTTTCATGCTTACGGGCTGCTGGGCCATGAGGAAATCATATAACTAGTCTGATTCTCAGTTCATTTAAGAGTAAAATGGGGTTAGTAAAGAGATGGCAGAGTGGAATGGAGAGAGATCCAGATTTGGAGTGAAGAAGATCTGAAGTCAAGACCTACCTCAGACATATCACATACATGCACACATGTATACATATTAGATATATACACACATACACATACATATATTTTAATATGTATATATACAATAAATCTGTAGATATGTGTATGAATATATTGGTATATGCATATATGCACAAACACCTGTATCTCTCCTACCTATCCTACCATGGTGGACCATTTGGTCCAAAGCAATGGAGGAGTCTGTCTGAAAGATTAAACTTAAAAAAGCATGCTGTACATCTTTTTTTTTTTTTTGAGAGCTTGTTGCCAAACATTTACTACAATGCCCATATATTTTATTTCCCAGTAAGATTTCTCCCTATTTTGGATTCTTATGCAACTGTCAGGACTGCACAATTAGCTCCTTAGTCTTTGTGTTTTCACTTATTTAAGCAGACTGTGGGCAGCTAGGTAGTGCAATGCATAGAATGCCACTGGGCTTTGGAGTCAAGAAGATTCATCTTCATTAGTTCAAATCTAGCCTCAGACACTTACTAGCTGTGTGACCCTGGACAAGCCACTCAACCCTGTTTGCCTCCGTTATCTGTAAAACGAGCTGGAGAAGGAAATGGCAAACCACTTCCAGTATCTTTGCCAAGAAAACCCTAAATGGAGTCATGAAGAGTCAGACACAATTGAAACAACTGAACTGTAAACTCCAGAGTTCTGTGAGTCCTAGCAAATGGATGTGTCCTGAATGGGCCCTTAAGTAAAAAATGTTTAATTAATCTGGAAGGGGGAATATATTAAATCCTTATCATCCACAACTATGTTAATATGAAGATAAGCCTTCCACCTGGTGAGACCTAGAGAGCATTGGTCATAGGGCAGTTCTTTTCTGACAGAGCAGGAGCTTGGGTTACTGGGAGGAAGCAAATTTAGCCAGGAATAATACTAGCTCACAGTTAGCTTTAAGCAGTGACAAATCACTTTTTTTTAATCAGTTCTGAAAAACAAATCGTGTAAGTATTACGCACACTTTTACAGATGAGGAAACAGAGTTCTGGGGGCCAAGAGGAGGGAGTTAAGCCTTCAGTCAAACAGTTAGTCACCACTACAATGTGAAGTCAGCTCTTCTGCCAAATCCAGTCTTGTTACTTGCTTAGGATCATAGAGAAGAAAAGATCTGAACCTCTGAGAGAAGTGACTTAGCCAAATTCATATGGCGATTAGCAGGCAGAGCCGCGATTGAATTAGGGGTCTTCTCATTCCCAGGCCTGCGCTCTTTCCACACCACATTCCATCACTGTGTAAGTAATCTCCAGGGCCAGGCTGCCTAACTGTTAAATGAAGGGCCTTGAAAATCACCTCACCCCAAGACAGGCCGAGAGAAGCGCAGTCCATGAGCAAGTCATTAAAATGGAGTGAGACTTTATAAACCCCGACTTAATTTTAAGTACATAAGAAAAATCTCTGCAATTTCCCACTAAGAAACATGGATGCTGTCTGGTTCCTACAGGCTATAATTTTTGGGAAAATATTTTTTTCCCAAGTGATGGGAAGTTGGTAGTTACCGTTACTGCTTTCTGTTGACATTAGACAAGTGTTCTGATGCCCAGAATACCACCTACGTCAGCTAAATGGTATCTTTATGAAATTAACAGAATGTGGTTACAACATGGGCTTGAGAAAAAATATTAACTTCAAATTTTGGATTATAATTGGAAAACTGACCTTTGGAAAATATGTTCCCACCACAGGCCCAAGCAGTGCTCGGCAAAGGGACACCTTGGGTTTGGAGAAGAAAGGGCACATTATGTGGGGTGTGAAGCAGGATGAAAAATTTTAAATTAGCCTCCTCATACCCTGGAGTCCAGGGATAAATAATATTAGCGTTTTCACTTTCCTTCAGGTTTCTTCAGGTTACAGAGTTTGTATGCCTTTTGGCTCAGTGGCAGCTAGCCTCTGCTGAATGCCTTTGTATTTTTGAAGCGAGTGTGGAGGGTCAGCTCAGGGAAGAGCCCCCGCTCTCCCTTCCTGGGGGAGCCTTTTCTTGCCCAAACTCTCTGGAGGCAAAGGTCTATCCACCACAACCAGAGGGCAGTTCAGGTTCCTTTCTCTTGGCACCCAGAGTGCTATTGTGAGGTAGAGGTCTAAAGGCAAGTCTGTTTCCTTGGTGAAGACCACCTTCTTCTCCAGCTTCTTAGAGTTCTTTGTCCTCATCTCTCTCTGTCTCTCTCCTTCTCTTTCTCTGTCTCTGTGTGTGTTTCTTTCTGTGTTCCTTCTCTTTCTCTAATTCTCTCTCCCTTGTTCGTTCTCCTCTGTCTCTCTCCCCCTCTTTTCTCTGCCTCTCATTTTCTCTTTTTCTTCTCAGTCTCTGTTCCTCTGCCTCTGTTTCTCTCTGTGTCTATGTCTGTCTATGTGTGTTTCTCTGTCTCTCTGTCTCCTAGCAAGTGGCTCACTAGTCCTTTATTGCTGGTGACCAGTAAGGCCAGAAATATATCCCACACAGCCATTGGCAGGGACTTAGAATTCTGGGCTCTTATTGGTAGGTCACTAGAAAGGACAGGAAAGGCAGGAGATAAACCAACTGGGTTTTGGTAGTTGATCCTCCAGCTGGCCAGTGGCAGACATCAGGAACACTGGAGATCCATTAGCTAGCCTTTGGTGGTGGCCAGATAACCTAGAGACCTACCAACCAGTCCCTGGTAGTGACCAGGAGATCAAAGTATTTGTTAGGTGCCCCTGACAAGTGGTGTGGATGCTTGGGGATTCTCTAGCTGACTGCTCAGGCCAGAACTAAAGTCTTTGTTCCCTCTCTCCATACCATTCATTAGTATATCTATTTTCATATGGTTTCCTCTTACTCTATACTTTTTACTGCCAAGGCTTTGTCTATCTATTAATTCATTTTCTCATTAAACAGCCTCCTACATATAAAGTCCTATTCTACAGACCTTTCTTATGTCCTAATACACTCTCTCGTCCCTCACCCTCCCATTACCAAATCCCCTTGTTCATCATTAATGGCCTATAATAAACCTTCTTGGGTAAGGGAAGTACTTTGATTATGGTCACACATCTGGTAACTGTCATAGACAGGATGGGAAGCCACAGCACTCTGGAGTCCATGTCCAGTGGTCTCTCCATTGCATTGCAAGGAAACATGAGTATTGTCATCCCAATTGTACTGATGACGAAACTGATGCTCCTAATGTGAAGTAATTTATCTGGAATCCCACAGCCAATAAGTATGGAAGAGTTGTCCCTGAATGCAGACTGGAATGGCAGTGGCAGAAGTGATTGGTGCTGAACGTACCAAGTCAGAAATAAAACTCTCTGCCATTGAGAGGTCGACATTTTACTGGGGTGGGTGCAGGACTGATCAAGTCTACCCCAGGAATGAGCTAGAACACATTTTGGATGCTCATAGGACCAGGCTCTCATTGGCCGGTCTCAGCAACCTTCCCTGCCCCCACTATGATGGGCACAAGGAAATAAATGAAAAGTATCAAAAAGGAGGGTGCTGATAAACAACTCTGGGAACTGGGGAAGCTTTCATGTAGGAGATAACACTTGAGCTGTGCTTTGAAGGAAATGAGGGATTTTAGGAGGCAAAGGTGAGGAGAGACTGTATTCCAGATCTTTTTTTCCTCCCTTGTTCATAAATTACTTTCCCTCTTGGAACTGTTTCTTCTTTTCTGAAATGAGAGGACTGAGCTAGGTGACCTTGAAAATCCCTTCCAAATCCAACATTCTATGTTCTCAGGTCCCTTCCGCATCTAACATTGTTCTAAGATCTCTGCCAGTTCTAACATTCCAGGTGCTAAGGTCCATTTCACCTCTGATTTTGTATGATTCTGCTAATAATAATGAATAAGGGAGCATCAGTATAGGCCCTAGAAATCAGGGTAGGGAGGGAGGGGGTCAAAACCAGTAACTTTGAATAAAGAAAAGGTAAATGGTGAGCTTTAGGGCAACCATGAATTGTATAGCCCAGTTCCTGGAGTGGCACTAATGCCAGCCTCTACCTCCTGCATAAGTGGACTATAGGTAGGCAGGCCCTAACAGCTAGGAGGAATCATCCAGCCGAATCCTTGGGTCCCAACTGGAGATCTCCTACCTGCCCTCTCAGCACCCCCAGCGCCATTGGCAAAGATTCTAACTCATTAGTGAGCATGGCTGGTATTCATAGGAATATGCCTAGTATTAAGGCTCAGATTAATGTTCTTAGTAGCCTCATGATCCATCAAGTCGAATTATGAACCTAACTTCTGAAAGCCCCTCCAAGGACAACTCTTATTGGCTCAGAGCTTTCTGCTTTGGTTTGAGGTATTATTAGTCACAGAGGAGCCAGCAGTAACCTTTGGTCTTGGCAAATTCTCTGCCTCAATCACATAACATAAACAGCTATAAATGAGAGCTTTTTAGAGCTTTATTCATAATATGTTACACATGCATTTGTTACCATATCTTCAAGCACACAATGCTGGTGAAACCTGAGCTGCACTGGAGAGGTAAGTGGGCTGGCAGTCTGGGAACCAGAGCTCTGTTGAGAGGGAGGGATGGGGAAACCAAAGCTTATTCCCACCATGTCACTGTTTCACCATCTTTGTTCTTTCTTTCTCCTGTACATTGTCTCTTCTCTCATCTCTTCTTCTTTCTCCTTCTCTGACTTCTTTCCCCTGTGTTCCTCCCTCCCTCTCTTTTTCTCTCTCTCCCTCCTTCCCTCTTTCTCCCTCTCCCTCTCCCCTTTTATTTTTGCCACCTTTCACTGTATCCTTTCTTTATCCCTACTCAATCCATTCCAATCCAACAAGCATATGTGATAAGCACTGGGGAGACAACCACAACATGCAAAACATTGCTATCCCTCAATCCCTGGGGGAGGTCTGGAGGGGAGAGACAACATGAACATGGAAGGATATGCATTGTTATTTGAGGAGGGAAAGAGGATGAGGAAAGAAAGACTTCTTGTAGGAGGTGGCACATGAGCTCAGCTTTGAAGAAAGCTAGGGACCCTAAGAGGTGACTCTAAGGTGGACTCCAAGAGGAGGGAATGCATCTAGGCACGCAGAGCAGGCTCGTAGATATGCAGAGTAAGGAGATGGAATACAGAGTTACAGGAGGTTGAAGGGAAGGATTATATAAGTAGTTACTCATTGCCACTGCCTCCTCCTCCTCCTCCTCCTTCTTCTCCTCCTCCTTCTCCTTCTCCTTCTCCTCCATTGAGTAGCTCCCATGTGTCAAACACCGTGCTATGGTGTTATGTGATATAAAATGAAGAGTAAATTACAGGTCCCTCAACTCAGAGACTTTACAGCCTAGTTGGAGAGAAGTAGAATGAGTACCAGACACTTGGTTCTAGTCTTTACTCTGTCACCATTTTACTCTGTGAAGTCTCTTTCCTTATTTGAACCTCACCCACTATAAAAAGAAGGGTTAATTAGATAAAATTATAATGTTCTTTCCTTATCCAGCCTTCTATAGTTGTAATAGAAAAGGGACTTGACTCTTTCAATCTCATGGTAAGGAAAGGAAAAAGAGGAGAAGGAAATAAACATATACAATAGAGCCTACTATGTGCTAGGCACTATGCTAAGTGCTTTATAATTATTTTCTCATTTGATCTTCACAACAACCCTGGAAGGTGTTGTTCAGTCATTTCTGACTCTCCATGACCCCCTGGACTATAGCACACCAGGCCCTTCTGTGCTCCATTATCTCCCAAAGTCTGTCCAAGCTCATGTTTGTTGCTTCCATGACAATATCCATCCATCTCATCCTCTGCCATCTCCTTCTCCTTTTCCCTTCAATCTTTTCCAATACCAGGACCATTTTCAATGAGTCCTGTCTTCTCATTATGTGACCAAAGTACTTAAGCTTTTGCTTCAGTTTCTGACCTTCTAGTTAATAGCTTGAATTAATTTTTTAAAGTATTGACTGATTTGACCTCCTTGTTGTCCATGGGACTCTCAAAAGTCTTCTCCAGCACTACAATTTGAATGCATTGATTCTGTGGCACTCAGCTGTCCTTATAGTCCAAGTCTCACAGCCATAAATGACTATTACTAGAAAAGCCATAGCTTTGACTACATGAACCTTTGTTGGGAAGGTGACATCTCTGTTTTAAGTGTGCTGTCCATATTTGCCATAGCTTTCTTTCCATGGAGCAAGTTTCTTAATTTCATAGCTGCAGTCGCTGCTTGAACTGACATACTTCTATTTTCTTTATTTTTCCCAGGAAGTGATAGAACCAGTTACCATGATGTTAGTTTTTTAATGTTGATCTTCAGGCAGGGTAGGTACTTTTTTTTTTTTTTTTTTTTTTTACCATTTTGAAGTTGAGGAAACTGACACAAATAGAAGCAAAGAGACTTGCACAGGGTCACACAACTAGTAAGTGTCTGAGGCCAGATTTAAACTTGTCTTCCCAACTCCAGGCTTAGCATCACCTAGCTGCTATTGGTATGGGATCTCCCAGATGAGGAAATTCCCTTTACAAGTATAGTCTGGCACCTCCTCTGCAACTTAGAGTATGAATTCCTAGAGCACTGAGGGACTAAGTGATTTGCTCATGGTCACACAGCCAATGTATGTCGGAGGTAGGAGTTGAACTCAGATCTTCTTGGCTTCCAGACGAGTTCTTTATTCACTAGCTAAGTGGTGCGGTAGATAGAGTGCTGGTCTGGAGTCAGTAAGACGAGTTCAAATCTAGCCTCAAAAACTTACTAGTTTTGTGACTCTGGGCAAGTCACTTAACCTTGTTTTCCTCAGTTTCCTCATCTATAAAATGAACTGAAGAAGGAAATGGCAAACCACTCCAGTATCCTTACCAAGAAAACTCCAAATGGGGTCACAAAGAGTCAGACATGGATGAAGCAACTGAACAACCACAAATAATTATGTAATAATTATAATAACAATAATAATTATTAACATAATTACTATGATTAAAATAATAGCAGTGTAATTGGTTGAAGTAGATGAGAAGTATAGGATTAAAATATACTCAGAGTCAGTTAAGAATGAGAGAATAAAATATCTTGTCTAAAATTCCAGATCTTACAGGGCCATTTGGATACAGGTAGAAACTTAGATATGTGTTATAGAGTGGTGAGAAGATGGGAGACCTTCTTGATTGATTTTGGGAACAAGAGTAAAAAAGAGAAAGATGTAATAAAAACTACATAGGTATACAGTAGCATTAACATGGGCATGAACTTGCAAGGGAGTTTGATCTCTAAACTCTTGGCTATTGCCAAGTGGGAATTAACAACCCTCAGATGGAGGCACTCAGAGTTTCTCCCCTTGGATTTCTAACTCAGATTCTGTAGGAGAGAAGGAAACAAATAAATAAACTTCTGGTATTTTCTGATAAAAATAAACTTCTGATATGTAGATTCCAACATAGTAGGAATGGGGGAAGGTCTCAGTCATTATGAATGTAGCTATGTATAAACGTGGCACTCTAGCGAGCAGTATTGATTCAATTACTTTCCCAGAGGAAATATGGCACTTGCAATTACAAAATTCAGCATATCCTTACACACATTATAAGAAGAGTTATAAAACCCACACACCAAGCAATGAGAAAGAAATGACAATAGTTGCAGTTCAATGGACATTCTCATTATCAAACGTGATCATCATCAGGGCTAGCATTTATAATGTGCTTCAAAGTTTGCGAAGCACTTTATGATTATCTCATATGATACCCATAATCTTGGGAGTTAGATAATATCATTATCACCATTAACACACATGAGGAAATAGAGGCAGGTAGTGGTTAAGTGACTTGTTGAGGGTTAGTTACATAGCTAACAAATAAGTACCTTGAGTCAGGATTTGAATTCTTGTCTTCTTAACTCCAGTTCTCTATTCACTGTGCCATCATGCTGCCTCTATCAACAAAATCACCACTTCTTGAAGTATTGAAAGAGGATTCACACGCAATGTATATGTATACATATTGATACATATAAAAAGTTTTGTATAAACGGGAGAATAGGCACACTGGTAGTCATTGATGTTATTTCACAGTCACCTTTTGGTGGAATTAAGGTCCAAGATTTTTTTCACACCTTTGGTAATTTCTCCTCCTTCAGATACCTTGTATATTGGTCCCTTGATGGCTTCATGATTATATCATCAAACGAATCTCCTCTATATATTCTTGGTCCAATCTAGTTTCTTTCCAAACTTTTGCTCTCTTTTGTGCCATTCCTACTTTTCTATAAATATTTTCAGTACTATGATCTGAGTCCAAATATGGTGGTTCCATCTTTCTCAATGGAGAAATTAGTTTGTTTTTGCAAAACTTTTCCATTTTCCTTCTTTCTGTCATCCTTTTTCCACATTCCTCCTTGGGATGACTTTGCATAATTGTATATCTTGCCAAGTTTGCATTAAATTGGTTTCATCCTCCACTGTTTCTCTCTGCTTTATGAGATGATAGTGCTCATAATTGTTCATCATCCCTCTCTGTAAGATTTTACAAACACATTTGTATCCTGATCCTGTGTTGCCTTTGGCAGCCATCTCTCTCTGTTTGGCAAGTCAGTCAGATGTGTGTTGGCTAAGGCACTTTCTGGGATCTTTTGGTCTCCTTGTTGTGGTAACTAATTTACATTGCTTAAGCTTTCGGATAAAATTATCATAGTCAAAGTGGATAGCATTTCTATTGTCCATTTCTCATTTAAAATTTTTAAATGCATGTTTAAATAGTTCAGGGATAAGTCATTTCAATTACATACCATATCTTTTTCTGTTACTCTTCTTTTCCTCGTTCTGATCTTAGCTCTGATGAGTCAGTTGTCTAATTGTACATAGCCAGATGATTGGGGGATAACTCATATTAAGAACAAGTCTTTTCCTTTCCATTAAAATATAAGTAATTTCATTCTTTATAGTGTTATTCGGTGCTTGTCACCTGAAACACTCAAATGAGTTTGACCTGATCCTCCACCACTGCATTCCTTAGATGAGGCTCTATCATGTTCATGTTTCCAAGAAACCCCACCACCAGGAAACTCATAATCCTGTGACTCTTTCCCCATTGGTACTCTCTGTACCCTCTGCCCCTCTGATTGAAGGGTTGGAAGGCAGAGCAAATAAATCCTCCAGATTTAAAGAGGACAACCAACTCTTCATGTCCCACCAGTTGCACTCCTTGGACTGGACTCCATCGTGTCCCTATACCAGCTACCTTCTCCCCTCCTCCTTTATAGCTTATTTTGTTGTGTGTTGTCTTTGCCTGTTAGATTATAAATTCCTGAAGGGTAGGAATTGTTTTTCTTTTTTTTTTCTCATTTGTATTCTCAGCACTTAGCACAATGCCTGGTACATAGTAGGTGTCTAATAAATACTCATTGACTAATGGACACAAAAAAGATCAAGCAGATGAAAAATGTTTATTGTCTACATTTCAACATGAATTTGGATGGACACACTATAGAACTTGTCCGAGAGAGAGAGAGAGAGAGGATAGATTTTGCAGACTGACAACAAGTTGGGCCATGAGTTGAACAAGAGGAAGAGAGTATGCTGAATTCTCATAGCTCTTTCACTGCCCCCAAGTTTCCCAGGAGAGCCAAAGCCCATCTTTTCAATATTAACAATGTACCAATATTGCCATATGACAGTGAGGTGTGGAATACCACTGATGGGTGTGAGTTGGCAGTATCTCTGCCAAGAGATTTCCATGAGGAGTCAGACACAGCTAAAATGGCTGAACAACAAATATCTGTGGATAAATTACTTAAGTTTCTCAGTCTGGTTCCAATGAAATAATGATAATAACACCTTTTTTTAACCAACTTCATATTGCATACATACATATATATTATATATATATGTATATATATATGCTTATGAATCTGTTAGACTTCACCTGTAATTCCCTTGATATAAAGAAGTCCCAATGAGGAAACTCCTTCTGCCGATGCATATCTGCATGTACTCTTCAATTTATATATGGTCTTAGCTTCCTGGAACATGGAGGATTTAAGTGATTTACCCAGATACGCAGAGATAGTATAGGTCAGAGGAAGGACTTCTTCTACCTAAGTATTCTTGACTCTGAGATCAGAACTCCATGTTACCCCTCATAAAACTCTTGTGAGGATCCAACGAAATACACACACATGCAAACACATACATATACAGACATGCATATATCTGTAAGCCATAAATGCTATATAAATGTCAGCTTTTAGTAATGGAGTAAGAGACATCACAAAGGAAAAAATCAACAGAACTTGGTGACTGGGTGAAGGGAATGAAGGAGAAGTAGTCTAACATCACTGAGATTTTCAGTCTCTTTGACTGGTGTGTGACATGATGATGTGGTGGGGCCAGGAAAGCCTTGGAAAGAAGCTGGTTTGTGGGGAAAGATGATGAATTCATTGCTAGATATATTGAGCCTGAAGTAATAGAAGGACATGCTAATTTAATGTATAGTAGACATTTGGAGCTATAGGATCAACAGATCCTATGAGGACTCAGGGAGTTTAGGAAAGGTACGCAGCAGTCATCTTCCACATCTTTGCCCTCATCATTCCAAATGCTGGTCATGTCATTCCTGCTCAGACAACTCCAGTAGCTACCTGTTGCTTATTACCTAAATGCCAAATTCTTTTCTCTGGCATCCAAAGCCCTCCATAACCTAGTTTAAATATGTAGTATGTCAGAAAGAGCCCTGGGTTATTCTAATATTTATAACCCATGTAATTTGAGGCCCAACCTGTCTAGGTCTAATTTTCCCTCTAAACACTAAGCATGTTTGCCTAGACTATCTCTTAGCTCTCTTCCTGATCTAAGTAACCATGCTCTATATATAACTTTTCCAATCTTATTTCCCACTGTACCCCTAAGTAAACCATCCCTTCCACTCCACCCAATTTGGTGTATTCTCTGTCTCCTTACACTGCCCCACTCCAGATCTTAGATCATTCAGCTGAAATACCTTCCCTCTCATTTCTGTCTGTCAAAATCTTGCCCAATCTTCAAATCCCAGCTCCAGTTCTATCTCTTCCAATAAGTTGTTTTTCATCATACTGATCATAATTGCCTACTTCATTGCTGAAAGTATAGTCTGTGGTACTTAATGATTTTTAAAATTCAGTTTTATTTTCAGATCCACATTTTTTCTCTCCCACTTCCCTCTCCTGATTCATTGAGAAAGCAAGGAAAACAAAACCTGGTACAAACATATAGTCACCCAAAATAAATTCCTGCACTTTGACTCCATCACCTTCATCATGAGACCTCTGGAATTAAAACTGGTTCTGTTGTTGATCAGAATTTCCAAGTCCCTCAAAGTTGTTTGTCTTTACAACATCATTATCACATAAATTGTTTGCTCATTTAAATTGATCCTTTTTCAGATTTCTGTGAAACAATTTCCTGTATCATTTCTTAGAGTACCATAATATTCCACTAAATTCATATGCTTTAACTTGTTCAGCTATTCCCCAACTGATGGTACCCCCTCAGTTTCCAATTCTTTGCTGCCATGAAAAGAGAAGCTACACGTTTTTTTACATATGAGTCTTTATCCTCTTTCTCTGAACTATTTGGGGGTATAAATATGGCACTTAACTGACATTATTCACCACATATTGCCCAAATTTTTACTTTTCTTGATACAATCCTTATCCCACTATCTAGACTATATACCCCTTGAGGGCAGGAAGAGTGTATTATTCTTCTTTGTATGAAGTGATGTATAATTTAAGCCTTGAAAAAGTCAAAGATTCTAAGAGAAAGAAGTGATGCAATAGTACATTCAAGTCATGCAGAACAACCAATACAATGTTATGTTACCTGGAGACCGAATGCCAGGTTCAGGGAGCAGTATAGACTAGTTTGGCAGATACATAGAGTGGGTGAAAGAGAGTTAGGTAAACATCAGTAAAGGTAGCCTGAAATCAGCACGAAGGGCTTTAAGCGCCAGTGTAGCACATGAGGGTACCCCTGAATGTTACTCTAGGTTTGAGGCATGTGGTGCACATGGATCACCATCCACTAAAACATATCATAACTTATGAGCCCCTACCAATGTCTCTTTTGCCAGCCAGCTAGAATATATGTTAGTTCAAAGCAGAAGACATTTAATTAAATAGCATAGTGAGATTTGTACTATAAAGGATTTCCCCCATACATATTTACATGGAGGGGGGAGTGAGGAAGGACAATACATGGAGAACTTGAATGACCAGGGAGCACACTTAGAGTCACATACATTAAGGGAACATGTGTGATGAGGGCAAACATGTCCAGAAGTAACTCATGCCTCCAGTGTTTCAGAATTGTTGATGTCCTCTGATGTTAACATCAGGAGATCTGCTTTCTATGGTTATCTGGGTCTTCTATTGCCCTCTGGTCTCTACCATCCTATTCTTGAACAGTTCTGCTGCTGGATGACTCTACTATTGGTCATCTCTCTCGAGTTACTTTCTATTACCATCTGCAGATCAACAATGATGCATCCTCTTTGAATCTTTTTTTGTTCCCTGCTACCTTCTGCTAGTAAGTATCTGCTAGGGAGCTACTTCCCATAGGGAGGTGTAAGTTCTTTTTAGTAATAGTCCTGGGGTACACTGCCACACCTATCCAGGCAGCCAAAAAAGTCAGCCAAAGCTCTCTAGCTAAAATTGTCTTCTGAACAATTTTTTCCTCTTGCTGGACTGTCTCCCTGAGTGCTGTCTTCTTTCTGATTTGAGGATAGAAAATTCCTTTCAAACCCTGTCATCCACCCAATCATTAGTCTGTGTCTCTTCAAAACTATTATGAAATTACTTCTTGGCCACACAAGATAAGATATTTAATGTGTGCATCTAACTCGTTGAGAAAAAATTCAAACCTATGCCCTTTGGGTTTTTCTATGGGAGAAGTATCCTCTTTGGTTTACAGCCAACATTTGAGGCCATGTGCAAAACACCAAAGTCAGAAGCAGTGGGAAAAGAAAATAGGCCAGTAAAGGGGAATCTCCCAGAGACACCCAGCGCTTTCGTCACCAGGATGACTACGGTTCTGCAAGTGGAATCTTTTCAGGAGGTAATTTCATCTATGTTCAAAGGCATAATTACTGAGCACAATCATTTGTGCACATTTGCAAAGGCCATAAGAACATTTGGCACGCAAATTTAATTCAAGAAGCTTTCAGGAACCGCAAATCTTTAGGCAAGGCTGATGAGAACTGAAAAGCAATTTGTGCCTGCAGCTGCCTGCTTACCAAGGCTTTCTGCAAAGACTCATTTCTCTTCTCCTCAGGCCTGATACCTGAGCTTCAGGAACTGGGGTCTGATTCCTCCCAAGGAAGGGCTCTTTTTAAAGTTTATTTTTTCCACATTTACCTCCTCTCTCCTAAGTTTCAAAAATACTAGTCCTTCTTGATGGCTTTTTGTACAGGCATCTTTGAATACATTTTTGATAATAATTAAGGTCTTGTTCTCTGAATATGACCATCTCCCTTCTTAGCTGCCTATTGGCTCCAATGATCTGTGGACCATTATAAGTCTCATTTCCATGGAAGCCATAAAGTAGACCCAAAAAATGATGATGCAGTCAGAGCATTGGACAGAACCTCATATCCTCATGAGGCAGAGGCCTGGCTCTACCATTTGTAACAACCAACGTACCCCAAATTAGAACTAACTGGGCATGGGCTGAGACTTTCATCTGGTCATAGAAACCACAACACAGCATGTGTCTAGATTTGAAAAAGAGATGAATGATCAACTTAAAATATATAGATTCCCTTCTTCTCCAATATCTCCACATACACTATTCTCCTAGCCTTATGTCCAAGGGTAATAGAAAGAATGGCTTTGGAATCAGGAAAGTTGAGTTCTAAGACCAGTCTATTGCTAGCTGTGTGACCTTCAGAACTTTAGTACTCAGGTTTTTTTTATCATAAACTGAGAGGGTTTGAACAATGATCTCTAAGGTCTCTTCTGGACCTAAACACTCTTGAATTATTTCCTTGAGCAATCAAAAGTAAGATTTCTCTTAAGACTTACTAGTGATGAAAAAACCTAAATGACCCAAAGAAACAGAACTGAAAAGGCACTTTTCAGTCTTTTAGTTCAGCACTGCCAAGATTTCCCCAGGCAGAGCAAAAATTTTTATTTTCTGGTCCCTCATTGTGTGACATTGGGTAAATCACTTATTTTCTCTGAACCTTTTACTTTCTAGACCTTAATTTCTCTGGTTTTCTCATCTGTAAAGTGAAGTTAATAATCCTCACTCTACCATCTTCACAGGAGGAAGAAAATGAGTGAATACGAAAGAGTTTTGCAAACTCCAAAATGCTCTGCAAATCTAAGGGGTACAAGGGGTGGTACTTATGCTATCTTTCCTGGAATTAGGGAAGAGAAATAGGACCTAAGGGAAAAGCAACAAGATGGAAATGATTTCATCCCATCTCTCCATCAGGCTGAGATATGGATCCCATTTGGATCAACACATTGGCCATCTCGGGCCTCAAGCTACAGTCCCTGAATACATACTGTATGGTAACAATAAGTACAAGGAGAGAGAAATGTGGTGGAAACTGTACAGCAGAGGTATTAGCCTAGGGGGGTAGAGGATCTCAGTCCTACACTTATGATAATGTATTATGTAATATGTCAAACAATTGGATGGGAAGTAAGGCTCCAAGAAATTTGTAGCACCTCAGCTGTAGCGATTTGACATTTTCTCTTCCTGTCTTCCCTGATTTGGCCCAGGATTGCCTGGACTTTCAGCGAGGTCCATCTGTCAAAGGCTTGTGTTAGCTTGTGCTCTATCTGCCACATATTTGTCTATTTCTAATCATTTGCAATTGTGATTTGTTTGAAAGTATACTATTCCGTGATTCACAGCCACATGACACCACAGTTGTTATTTTATCGGACTCTGCCTGGGAAAGTCTTGCTGGTGCTGAAGAAACTGAAAGGACCCTTTTCAGTTCTGTTTCTGTGCGCCACTTTTATGCACCTCGAGGAAAATTCCAATAACCTGGTTGAATTACTGCATTGGCTCTGTGAATAGAGAAGGCTGAGGAGGGAGAAAGGGACACTAGTGAAGTTATTGACACTACCCATGGACTCGCCCTACCATTACAAAGTTTTCCTTTAGTGCAAACCACAGCAATTGGAAACCACATGGGTTTGGCCAAGAAAACCATTCCTTGCTTTCGTTAATTACCTAACATGTTTTCTTGCCATAACTTTACCTTCATTACCAATTTTCGCATTAACAACTTCCCAATCTTTTATGATATAAAAATGTGTTGATTAACAGAATTAGGGTTTAGGGGGAAAGGAAGGGAATAGAAACAGACAAAGGTTAGGCAAAAAAGCAAATACACAATATTGTAGGAGTTATCTCATGTCCTGCCCAGGGCTCAGATCAGGAGAATGCCATGCCTCTCACCACCACTACCCCCAAAAGGAAACAGATTGATGTGGCTGAGAAATATCATTTGCTCATGTCCTGTTCCTGTCCTTCCCTAGAGCAAGACACAAGTTATATTTGAGAGTCAGAAGACTTGCATTTTAATACCTATTCTATTAAGAACTACGGCTGTTATAGTTATAAGCATATGGTACTTCATATTTGTTATTTTCCTGTATTATTGAATTTAATAAACAATTTTCTAATGTCATATTTATTGTACATGACAGGCACTCTCATAGGAGCCTAAGATTAACAGAAAAAAGGCTTTTTGCCCCCGAGCTCATAATCTGCCAGTGAGGATAGGACAAGAATACAAATAGGATGATGCTGATAATTAATAATACTAAAAATAGCTAATATTTTTATGGTGCTTACTATGTGCCAGACACCATTACAATTGTTGTCTCATATGATCCTCACAACAAATAAGTCTATGAGGTAGGCTTTATTATTATCCGCATTTTACAGATGAGGAAACTGAGACAAACGGGGTTAAGTGACTTGTCTAGGATCGCACAGCTAGTAAGTGTCTGAGCTTGGATTTGAACTCAGATTTTCCTGACTCCAGGCCCAGTGCTCTATCTGCTGAACCACATAGCCCCCATGATACAGGATGAAATTGTGACAAAGGAGAAATTGTGACAAAGTTTATTATACTATATTATACAATACTCTGTTATGCCATACTATGCTATTTGTTATGTTATATCATGCTGTATTACATTACATGGTATTGTAGTATAGTATATCATGTCATATCATACTATGCTGTATCATATTTCTTTATATTACATACACTCTGGGTCTATTCTCCTCTCACACTCACACTGACACATGAGGGCTCCCAGAGCACAGAGACCACATCTCCCTGGAGGGTTCAAGGGTACTCTTGAGGGACTGGGGAGTTAGTTTCTAAAGACATATCTTATGAGCCCCTATCAGTACTTCCACCATGATTATCAATTTATATCAAGTTTTCAACCAGACTTAATTAGCTGGTGTGGTAGAGAGAGTGACAGACCTGGAGTCAGGAGGTTCTGAGTTCAAATTTGACCTCAGACACTTACTGTTGTGTAAGTTGAGCAAGTTGCTTAACCCTGATTGCCTCAGTTTTCTCATCTGTAAAATGAACTGGAGAATGAAATGGCAAACCAATCCCAAATGGGGTCACAAAGAGTTGGACATAACCACAAGGAAGGATGTTTCCTAAGGTGGTGTAAGAGCAGTTGATACAAAAACATCCTCCCAAATATCTGTGACAGATTCTTCCAGCAGAACATAAAGTCTAGGTAAAATGAACTCAAGCTTAGAGAGAACATTTGGCTAATGGGTAACTCACCATTCCTGACTGCAGAAATTCCTTTTAACTCCCTTGTGGAGTATTAATGAAACTCCCCGTTGATGTGGTACAACTTTTCTGTCAGGCTCTGTAGGACCATGAAGTTGCCTTTTCAGAAGACATCCAGTTTATTCCAAACTCTTGATGCAAGCAACATTTCTAAATGCTCTTATCCCAGGGACAACGCTAGGATAAAATAAGTAAATAAAAAGGCCAAATCCTTCCAGGTCCCTGAAGTTCAAGGTCTTTCTCTGGTAACAAGTGGAGAAAAGAAGAAGTCTGAGGGCCAGGCTGAGGTGAGATTTCTTCTCCTTTCTTCCTAAGGCCTCTCTTCCCCTAATCTAAAAAATTCCTTTCCTACTCAGTTTCTGCTTTCTTTCCTCTCTACTGCCTCACATCCCTGGATTCCAAACGGACTTGCTGTTTTTCTTTAGATAACCCACAGAGCATGACCAGGTTTCTTCAACCAATGCAAGTATACTTCCTGGGAAATACCCTTCCAGTATATCTTCATCATCTTAAAAGACATCCAAATTATTGAAGGATTTTTAAAAATTTAGTCTGAAGTCTTTGATTCACAATAGATTGCTTAGGCCTTATTCACACTTAGTTCACCTTTGTTTATTGATTCAGTTGAGAACTCCAGACTCTAATTATCAAGGTTCGGGTGTAGGACAGAAGTGGGGAACCCTTCAGGGCATCAAGGCCACATGTGGCCCTCTAAGTCCGCAAGTGCAGGCCTTTTGACTCATTCCAAACTTTACAGAACAAATCCTCTTATTAAGGAGATCCCTGTTCTGTAATGATTGCTTAAAACGTTTTTTTCACTTTCTCTTATTTTTCCTCCCTTTTTTTGGGAACATGGCTAAAATGGAAATATGTTTCGCATGACTTCACATGTATGATGGGTATCATGTTACTTGCCTCCTCAGTGGGTAGAGGAAGGGGCTGGAGGGAAGGTTTGACTTGGGAACTCAATTTTTTTTTCAAAAAAAGAATGTTAAAAATAAACAAATAAATGAATGAATTTTTTAAAAGTAAAAAAATTAAAATGATTTTTTTTTTGTTTGGATTGGACTTTCCTATCTGATCTTCACAGCTAGCCTGTGAGGATGATAGCACCAGAATTATTACCCTCAGTTTACAAGTGAGGAAACTGAGACTTTGAAAAATAATTGATTGTCCCATGATCACCCAATTACAAGGTAAGGAGCAGGAATGGGACCTAGATCTCCTGATTCCAACTTCAGAGCATGTTGTGGATGCATTTTGCCCCAACCAATGGCATGTCGCCCATTCGTAGAAGAACCATTCTATCACATTATCTGCCTTAATTCTGCTTTGAGCATACAACCAACCCTGTTGTCTTTCAAAGAACAGTGGGCCTTCAGCAAAATTATGATGGAAGAGAGACTTGTTTTCTATTTCCTCACCCCATCTTCATTCTCCTTCCCCTTCCAGTTTTACCTCTTTTGTGTTCTATCCCCTGATGATCTTGCTTTATACTGAGGTTTATCTGAGAAAGTAAGTCATGTTGGGGGGCAGAGCCAAGATGGTAGAGTAGAAAGACAGACCTGTGGAAGCTCTCCCCCCACAACCCATAAAATACCTGTAAAAATGACTCTAAACAAATTCTAGAACACCACAAAATGATAGAGTGAAAGAGATCTCCAGCTCAAGACAGCCTGGAAGGCTGACAAGAAAGGTCTATTGCACCAGGCTCAGAGAATAGTGCAGCCCATGGAGGAGAGCCCAGCCTTGGTCCCTCAGCATGGACAGGACTGGAGCAGGCTTCAGGACATGGGATCGCAGGCAGCAGTTGCAGTTCCTAGATTACTCAACCCACAAACACCAAAGGCAGCTTCAAAGGTCAGCGATAAAGTTCTTTCACCTGGGTGAGAAGGGAGCAGGGTCCCACCCTAGCCCCAGACCCAGGTGGCAACAGCATCTATTTTTGGAGCCTTTGGCCTAAAGACCATGGGGGAATCAAGCACCTGATCTGAATCTCAACCCTGAGTGGCTTTCTAGGGGTGAGGAGGAGCTGGAAGCAGTTGAGGAGAGGGAATTCTACTCACAGATCCTGGGCAGAGAATCTTGTGGTTGCTCCCAGACCAGAGCACAGGCCAGGAGATAAGTAAACTTCTCTCCCTTGATTATGCCACCCTGGAGTAACTGAGAACTTACAGATTCCTATAGTGTTATTTTAGGACTCAAAAGTCAAGTAACTGGTTGGGAAAATGCCCAGAAAAGGGGAAAAAATAAGACTATAGAAGGTTACTTTCTTGATGAACAGGCATTTTCTTCCAACCTTTCACAGGAGAAAGAACAAGGAATATCATCAGAGGAAGACATCAAAGTCAAAGCTTCTGTCTCCAAAACCTCCAAAATAAATATGCAATGGTCTTAGGCCATGGAAGAGCTCAATAAAGATTTTGAAAATCAAGTAAGAGAAATGGAGGAAAAATTGAGAAGAGAAATGAAAGCAATGCAAGAGAATCACAAAAAGCAAGTCAACAGCCTACTAAACAAGACCCAAAAATGCTGAAGAAAATAACACCTTTAAAAATAGACTAGCTCAAATGGCAAAAGAGGTCCAAAAAGACAATGAGGAGAAGAATGCTTTAAAAAGCAGAATTAGCCAAATGGAAAAGAAGGTTCAAAAGCTCACTGAAGAAAATAGTTCTTTAAAAATTAGAATGGAGCAGATGGACACTAATGACTTTATGAGAAACCAAGAAATCACAAAACAAAACCACAAGAATGAAAAAGTGGAAGACAATGTGAATATCTCATTGGAAAAACAACTGACCTGGAAAATAGATCCAGGAGAGACAATTTAAAAATTATGGGACTACCTGAAAGCCATGATCAAAAAAAAAGCCTAGATATCATCTTTCATGAAATTATCAAGGAAAACTGCCCTGATATTCTAGAACTAGAGGACAAAATAAATATTGAAAGAATCCAAAGAGCACCTCCTAAAAGAGATCCAAAAAGAGAAACTCCTAGGAATATTGTAGCCAAATTCCAGAGTTCCCAGGTCAAGAAGAAAATATTGCAAGCAGCCAGAAAGAAACAATTCTAGTATTGTGGAAATACAATCAGGATAACACAAGATCTAGCAGTTTCTCCATTAAGGGATCAAAGGACTTAGAATATGATATTCCAGAAGTCAAAGGAACTAGGATTAAAACCAAGAATCACCTATCCAGTAAAGGTGGGTATAATACTTCAGGGGAAAAAAATGGTCTTTCAATGAAATAGAGAACGTTCAAGCATTCTTGATAAAAAGACCAGAGCTGAAAAGAAAATTTGACTTTCAAACACAAGAATCAAGAGAAGCGTGAAAAGGTAAACAGGAAAGAGAAATCATAAGAAACTTACTAAAGTTGAACTGTTTACATTCCTACATGGAAAGATAATATTTGTAACTTGAAACTTTTCTGAGTATTTGGGTAGTTGGAGGGATTACACACACACACACACACACACACACACACACACACACACACACACACACATAGACAGAGGGCACAGGGTGAGTTGAATAGGAAGGGATGAGATCTAAAAACATAAAATTAAATTAAGGGATGAGAGAGGAATATATTAGGAGAAGAAAGGGAGAAATGAAATGGGGCAAATTATCTCTCATAAAAGAGGCAAGAAAAAGCTTTTTCAATGGAGGGGGAAAGTGGGGAGGTGAGAGGGAAAAATTGAAGCTTACTCTCATCACATTTGGCTTAAGGAGGGAATACATGCACACTCGATTTGGTAGGAAAATCTGTCTTACACTATAGGAAAATAGGGGAGAAAGGGATAAGTGGGGTAGGGGGGATGATAGTAAGGAGGGCAAATGAGAGGAAGGAGTAATTAGAAGTAAACACTTTTGGGGAGGGACAAGGTCAAAAGAGAGAATAGAATAAATGGGGGGCAAGATAGGATGGAGGGAAATATAGTTAGTCTTACACAACATGACTATTATGAAAGTATTTTGCAAGACTACACATATATAGCCTATACTAAATTGCTTGCCTTCTCAATGAAGATGGGTGGGGAGGGAGGAAAGAAGAGAAGTTTGAACTCAAAGTTTTAGGAAAGAATGTTGAGAATTGTTTTTGCATAGAACTGTGAAATAAGAAATACAGGTAATGGGGTATAGAAATCTATCTTGCCCTACAAGAAAAGAGAGAAGAAGGGAATAAGGAAAGGGAGGGGTGGGATAGAAGGGAGGGTAGATTGGGGGAAGGGGTATTCAGAATGCAAGGTGTTATGAGGTGGGGGAGGGGAGAGATGGGGAGAAAATTTAGAACTCAAAATCTTGTGGAAATGAATGTTGAAAACTAAAAATAAATAAATATTTTAAAGAGAGAAAGTAAGTCATGTCACTGACTGACAGTTACATCTGTTCTCTCCTATGGTTTGGAGGTCGTAGTAGAGCAGAAATAGGGTTGTACTCATAATAAGGAAGGCATGGGCTTTCAACTCTTTGAGCCTCAGTTTCCTCATCTCTAAAATGAGGCTAAGACTACCTTTATTACAGATACTTACTAGCTGTGTGACCCTGGGCATGTCAACCTCAATTGCCTCAAAAAATACCTTTATTACCTGTATGATTGTTGTAAGAAAAGTACTTTTGTCAATTTTCAAATTAAAAGTGTGTATATATTAATAGTCATAATAGTATTGGTCTTGTTATCATTATCACCACTGCTAGTATTGTCCCAACTAGAATCCAGTAAACAGGTATAATAGATATTGTATTATGTATATTTTTATAGATGTGGGAAAAGATTCAGGAAAGTTTATCCACAGCTAATTCACAGTAAAACCTATATCCAAACCAAGATCATTTGACTCCTGGCCCAGTGTATCACACTGGCCCTATCACACTCTGCTGAGAATGCTTAAAGTGCATCATGTTCTAGGGGGTATTTCACATGGTTAGCATTAGCCTCTCTACTTAGACCATGACTAGCACTGGCCTTTCTACCCACCACTAGACTGAGGTCATAGTGGTCAGTGACCTTCACCAAGCCCTGAAGCTTGTCCTGAGATCACCACTCTGGGGCTTGCCCGTCTCTTCAGTAGGTGAACTAGGCTCCCCAGTACTACAATGCCAACCCCACCTCCAACTCCTGAGGAACAACTTAAATTTTGGCTTTGAACTAAGGAAACCAGGAGGGAGAGGGAAAAGGGAGAAAGTAAATAGGGTCCTCAAAGTACATGTATCTGGTATGGAACCAACAGTTTTAATCCTATACAGAGGGGGAATGTTAAAGAACAACCATCACCAATCCTAACTTATTTCAGTCCAGTGAGAGACTGGTACACAAGCTTCACTGGCACATTTGCATCAGGTTTGCTCTTAGCTAACTTTCATTTCCTGTCTACTGAGTATGACCTGGTCAGTGCCAACTGAGGCTCCTTCCTTCCTATGATTTCTCTTTCTATGGGCATCTCTTTTCTTCACATCCACTTTGCCCCTGTCTCAGTCACTGTTGCTAGGACAAAAACACAATGGCTTGCTTTGTCTGCATGGGAGCCAGGAAAAGGGTAGAAGGCAGATGTCTTTCCAAATCTTATAAGATCCTGAATCAAAGAAAAGAAGACCCAGAGAGGAGGTCCACTGAAGACACAGTTTTGTCTAGGAAGCAATTATGTGATGCAGTGCCTGGCCAGTTAGACCTAGAATCAAGAAGACCTGAATTCAACTCCTGCCCAAGAGACCTACTACTTACACAACCCCTGGGCAAGTAGTCATTTAATCTCTCTCCACACTAGTTTTCTTCATCCGTAAAATAGAGTGAATAATTTATAACTATAATATAACAATATGTAATAATATATAATTAACATTACAAATATAGTCATAATTAAACACAATAATGAATACATAATTCACTATATTCCCATAATGAATATAATAAAATAATAAATAAAATACCAACATCAATAACACTCCCAGGGTTGTCGTGAGGATCAAATGAGATTATGTGAGCAAAGCACTCTGCAGATCAGAACTCTGCTTAAATGTGATCTATAGTGGAATACTTTGTTCCATAGAAATGAATCTCAAAGCATAGACATTCATTCCAAAACTTTGAAGAGCTCCTTGTGCTCAAAGCATTGTGTTAGGGTCTGGTGATGTTGTCATAGGAACTGGGTTTGAATGTAGGCACTGCCACCATTTTGACAAGTCATTTGATTTCTCTGGGCCTCAGTTTCTTCATTTGTAAGATGAGCAGATTGGGCCAGGTGATGTCTACTATCCCTTCTAGCATCTCCTGATGCCAAAACGGGGAAGGCTTCCTTCTACCCACAAGGAACAGACATTCCCCTGGAGGGTCCCACCACATACCACCTTCAAGTATAGACCTGGGAGAGAAAGGAACCAAGGAAAAACTGACAAAGTGATTTTGGAAAATTTAAGAAGGGAGAATGTGCTAACAGTAGGGTGTATCCCAGAGGGTTTCACAGAAGAACTGGTGCCTGAGCTCAGCCTTGAAGGAAGCTAAGGATTCTGAGAGGTGGAACACATTCAAATCCACCAGTGCAGTTGGCAGCGATAGCCAGGAGGGTTGTGTGGTTTCAATCCCAGATAGGATAAGGAAGAATTGATAGCTACCCCCATCCCACAATAATAAGGTTATAGAATTTAAAGTGAATGAGGAACTCAAATCATCTAGTCCAACCCCTTTGCTTTACAGATAATGAACCCCAAATTCAAGGTGGTTGGATGTTTTCTGATGCCAAATCCACTAATTTTTCCTTTATAAAATGGTGCCAGTCCTTGGGGGATGGGAGGAAATTCTCCAATGGGGAGAGGATGAGCTCTAAAGTTTTGGCTGACTACAAGTTTGTTATGGGCAAGTCCCAGTGTGAACCTTTCTCCTTCCTCACTAAGTCTTCCGGGTGGTGCCAACTGCTGGCAGGAAACCTGGAATGCAAGGCTTGAGGGCACATCTATGGATGCCAGCCTTTTGAGGTCAGCCTGGCCTAGGAAAGAAAATGAAAGTGTCTAGCTTCTAAAGCTTAGCCAATATCTTGATGTTCTTGCTGGGTTCATTTATGGGCATGAAAGTTAGAAATCTCTCAGAACATTCATTTTTGCCTTAATCAAATATCAAGAAACCCCAAATTTGAGGTAATTCACATAAGGGCCATTTTGTGGTAGTGTACATTTGAGGAAGGCACATCTTACACCTAAAAGATTTTAAATGTGCTTGGACTCCATAACATAGCTAATAAATCCCAGTCTTTCTAAACTGTCAAGATTAAAAGTTGAGGCATATAAAGTGACAACTTTCCCCCAGTGAATCTTCATTATGAAACTAAGCCCAATTCCTGGCTATTCTGGGGAGAAGCACTTCCTTTATTCTCCTGAATCCATCTCCTAGCTCCCACCCCAATCTTGAGGAGCAGAATTGGAAGAATGTGAATTTTGGTTATTTCACTTAAGACATGTATAAATTAGGACAAGCTACTATACCTTCCTGGCCTCAGTTTCCCTATCTCTGAAATGATGGGGTTGGACTAGATCAACATTTCTTACTTAGTCCATGGACAGTCCAAAGGAAATTACTGCTGGTACATAAATCACTTCATCCAAAAGATCCTTATTTCTAAAAACCTATAAGCTATAATGACAGACTCTGGAGGACAAGATGAATTATGTTAACTTGATGACTTGATATAGTCAATATGAGCAGAGCCTAGGATTCCATGAATTTCTCAGGAGCAATGGGGTAGTGGCTATGTCTCTGGATGGGAGAAGTGCGTGGGTGTGATTCATGACTTCAGAGGTGGTTTCCAATCTTTCAACCACAAGCAGGCAGAAGATGTTGATTTTCTTGTTTGAGTTTGAATTTTTTTTCTTTTGTATAGCATCATATAGCTCATTTAGCTACTGTACTCATGTTTAAAAATCCATTCAGTGTGTCTTTTTGATCCAAGTAAATATTAATGAAATAAAGGATTTTTTGACGATTGGAAAAAACATGAGGGATTTTGGCAGGCTTTCCTCATAAAAGCAACAATGAATCGAGCACCTCAAATTTGCTTGTGATTAAAATGAAAATGAAAACTTGCCTACACATTTAGGTTTTGTGTCTAAGCATGGCCAACCCATTGGATGACAGAGGTGGGTCAAAAAGAGATCTTGTCAGTCTACAACATTGACAGATGCTATGTGCCAGGCATTATATCACAGTTAGTACTTTATAGATATCACATTTAATCTTTATAACAATCCTGGGAGGCAGTGCTGTTATGATCTTCATCTGTGCATTTCACAGATGAAGAAACTAAAGTAAATGGGGTTAAGTGATTTACCAAGGGTCACACAGCTTGTAAGTAGCTAAGGTAGGATTTGAATTGAGTCTTCCAGATTCTAGACCCAGTGTTCTCTATATTTTGCCACCTAACTGCCTGAAACTAAGATTAAATTCAGTAGGGATAAGTATAGAGCAACTGAAAATGGTACAGTGGATAAAGCAGTGGGCCTGGAGTCAGAAAAACTTGACCTCAAATCTGACCTCAAATACTTATTAGCTGTGTGACTCTTGGTACATCACTTAACCCTGTTTGCCTCAGTTTCCTCATATGTAAAATGACCTAGAGAAGGAAATGAGAAACCTCTCCAGTATCTTTGCCAAGAAAACCCCAAACAGGGTCATGAAGAATCAGACATGACTCAACAGGAGATATGTATAAATTCATATATTTGACTTTCAAATGTCAGCTTTAGCAGGATTGGAGACTTTTGTCCATCTGAAAAGAGCTAAGGAGTGAACTTCAAATTCAGTAAGTGAAATAGAAACCAAAACAGCTAGGGGAATCTTGGGCTTTCTTAAGGATCTTTGAGGATAGCTGGTCAGAACACACCTGGAGTACTATCTTCAGTGCTGGGTGCTATCACTGAGGGAAGACAAGAATAAACTGGGGAGCATCCAGAGGAGGGTGACCAGGTTGGCAGGAGCCTTGAGTCCGTATCAATGAGGATTAACTGGAGGTACTTTGGAGATGTATCCGTAATAAAAGATGAGGGAGATAGAGTAACTATCTTCAAATATTTGAAGGACTATCATATAGAATGGGGATTCAGTATATTCTATTTGGCTCCCAAGGGCTGAACAAGGAGGAATGAGTGGAAACTGCAAAGAGGCATAGTAGATTTGTTGTAAGGAAAAACGTTGTAACAATGAGAGCTATCCAAAAGTGAAAAGGGCGACTTCAGGAAGTAGCGGGTTTCCCCTAATTGGAGGTCTTCAGGCTGAGACTGGCTGACCATTTGGGAGGCATGTTATGGTGGGAATTACTTTGGGGCATGGGTTGGGCTGGATGGCCTCTGAGGTCCCTTCCAATTCTCAAATTCTGTGATTTACAAATTGGGTTACTTGTCTGGCTTTAATCAGAGGAGAGTTTGCCAAGACTTCAGTGTGTTGTTTTTGGAGGTGTTTTGTCAAATTAAAGCATGAAGCCAGCAAAGCTTTCTCCATATTTGAAGACAAAACATGGAGAATTAGAAAGCACACCAACTGGTTTTCCAAATAGAAATCTTTTGCCATAAAATGGTCATAATGTTTTTTAAAGAATTTGTCAATCAAAAAATCATATGTAAAGGCTTCTTACTTAAGCGATTTTTTCATTACTGTCAGAAACATTCCCAACCCCCCAACAATTTTCTGTGGCTGTAGACTAACTGAACTATAGTCACAGGGAAAAGGTGGGGCTTTGGAAGTATGGGATTCAGTAACTAGGGACAAAATGAAAAATGTACCTTTTCCCAATGATATCATTAGTAAGAAAATTGATGAATTATCAACAAATATGGAAAATAAATTGATCCGTAAAGTTATAAAACAAAAATGAATTGCCACTTAAATGGATGTGTTGATGGGTATATCAAAATTAGACATTGTTTTATACTATATTTCATTTTATTGCCGTTATTATTATAATTCCATTCAATTAAGTAAGCATTTACTAGGTATCTACTTATTTCCTATGTTCTAGGCACTGTGCTAAAGATTGTAGATAGAGACATAAAAACTAAACAGTTTCTCCCCTCAGGGAGGGCAGAATAATTCCATTATGGGGAACAACATAGATTCAAGTAAGTAAATGCACAATGCATATAAATAGTATTAAAGAAAACGAAACTGACTTCTCAAACAGTTTTGAAATACTTAAGCTAAAAGATGAACAAACTTAGATGAATATGTGATTGCCTTACTGTGAACACTCCCTTTATCTCTCTATATTTTCTTTCCTGTGTGATTCTCACTTGTGTCTTTCCATGAATCCTATATTGATAATAAATCTCTAGATTGGAAATAGTGCAAAAAAAGGATGTATCACTGAGGCAACAAAGACATGTCCCAGTCATCTTAGTTTGTTTTGCATGGATCTGTAATTTAATTGATGTGAGGAAAACCAGGTGTGGAAACTAACCAATGCAGGTCAACAACTCATCTGAAACCTAGAGTCTTAGAGAGCTCCCTCAGGTACTGAGAAGTTAAGTAACTAGCCTGGGATCACCCAATCATTATGTAGCAGAGGCATCCTACGATAAAAACAATAGAATGAAGTTGCCTCAATTGGAATGACATTTACACAATATTTTACTTTCCATAAACATTTAAACACACACACAGATAATTACTACCATATTTAGATGAAGTTTGTATATGATCCAAGATGTTGCTGTTTGGTTGTTTCAGTTGGGTCCAACTCTTCATGACCCATATTGTGGTTTTCTTGGCAAAGACACTGGAGCAGTTTTCCATTTTCTTCTCCAGGTCATTTTACAGATGAGGAAATTGAGGCAAACAGGGTTAAGTGACTTGCCCAGTGTCATACAGTTTGCAAGTGCCTGAGGTTAGATTTGAACTCATGAAGACAAGTTTCTGGATTCTAAGACCAGCATTCTATCCACTGAGCTACCTCACTGCCTTTAAATGATTCATACAAACCTTAAATTTTATTTGGAACATTATAAATTTTTATAATTCTGTATGAAAAGACAGAGCTGGCCAAGCACACCGATTAAAATCTCCAATACATTGGATGTTGAGAGGGAAATTTTTGAACTGATTTTTATTCCCAAAGCTCTATAATCAGAGAACCTGTGTTCAAATCCTGACTGTCATTTTCTACCTGGGTGGTTTTGGACCTTAGATAAGTCTCTCTACTTAAGATTCCTCACCTTCAAAATAAAGGTATTGGACTAGGTGATTTCTTAGATCTCTTTCAGCTCTAAATCTATCATCCATTTCCATACAAAATGAAAATGTTTTCAAATGAAAACAATTCACATTTGGCTGACTATTTTGATGATTAAAGTGGGCTGAAAAGCTGACTTAGTTATAAGGTCCCTTTTCATTCATAAATGAATTAAATTACAGTCCCCAAGGCACTTTATAAATTTATATAATAAAATCAACACATTTAAGAAAAAGTTGAAGATCGGGTGAAAGCACACATAAGAGGTTAATTATGAAATACTCCTGTTTTTCCCTGAATTCTCAAACTTATTAGGTTTAATATGAGAAGCATGACGAATATTATTTGTAAACTCTTGGTAACACTCCCTGAAATACTCAGTCAGTGATCCACCAGAACAAGACTTCTTGTAGTCAGCAGTGGATGGATCTGTGACTCATCAAAACAGCCGCCTCACCTTGCATTAATCATCTTCAGGCTTCGGTTTACAATCAATGTTTCATTCAATGACTCTAGATCTATAATAAAACCAAATAAGCTATATGGAAGCCTCATGTTCATGTGGCATGACTGCTTGCCCAAGAAGTGGGCAGATATTCAATAGACATAGCAAACATCAGCAAAAAAAAGAAATTGATTATATTTTTACTGACAGAAAACAAGTGGTTATTGGTGTCAGTCAATTCTAAATCAGTCATTTGCATGCAGTCAGATCACCAACTTGTTAAAGCAGAACTCAAACTCAATGTTGAGTTAGAACAACAAATTAAAATGAAAAGACATTGTGGTCAGCTGAGACATCTGTAACCTGACCTAATTAAACATGTTGCTGATCAAAAAATGGGAAATGAACCAAACAATAAATTTCAGCACAGACTATTACAGTTTCCTAAGGAAGTTTAGCTGATGTAAAACCAATTATTACCACAACAAGACCAAAAGAGTCTAGAAATCACTTCAGTTGGGAAATGTTTAATCTCTCCCCTCTCATCGCTCACTACTGATATAACTTTGAATAAATCACTTCGCCTCCTGGTCCTCAGTTTCTTCATTTGTCATGTGGATTATATGATATCTTTCTCTTCTTTCCAAGCAGAGAGGTATAGACCATACAAAGGCAACACCAATTTAAAATATAAACTCATTTTGTAAAATATTACAGAGGGATATTGTAGAAAATTAAGAGCAGTATCAGCTTATAAAACAATGAGAAGCAGTAGTGAGAAGAACAGGTTTTCAGAAAACTTGGTGAAAGACTCAACTAAACCCTAAGTCCATCCCAAAGGTATTTAAGGATTTAACTAGAAGAAAAACACTAAAAAGGGAAATAATGTAAAAATAATAGCAAATATTTATATAACAAAATCTCTTCTCCATTAACAAAAGTGGAGACTCTATATTTAGATTCTAATGTGTATGTGATATGTACGGGACTTTTCTTTTTATCATTGGCTTCTTTGAAGCATATCCCTGGCAGTGAGACCTTTGGATCAAAGGTACAGATTTCTAGGAACTTTCTTAGAATGCTTCCATTTTTCCATCTTGCTTTCCCAAAGGCTTTAAACCAATCCATAGCTTCATTAACAATGTCTTAGCATGCCTGTCCGAAGCCCCTCCAACAGTGACTATTCCATATTTTGTCATCTCTATCAATTTATTATATTTGAGATGAAGCCTCAGAATTGTTTTTATTTTAATTTGTCTCATTATTGGGAGGAATCTTTCATATGATCATTAATAGTTTGCAATTCTTTTGAGGTCCACTTGCTCATACTACTTTACCACTTATCCATTAAGGATTAGGTTTTAGTCTTAGGGTCACTAGTCTCTTTGTGATTCCATGAACAAGACATTCCATCTTTCAGCTTTGGGCACTTTCTCCTATGCCTGGAATCTTCTTCCTCCTCATGGCTTCCTTTTTAAAATCCCAACTAAAATTCCATCTTATGCAGGAATTCTTTCCTGCTTCTCTTAAAAGCTTAGTGCCTTTCCTCTCTTAATTATTTACTATTTACCTGGTACATAGATGTACATATTTAACTTACTGACTGCCACTTGGTGCCCCTCTAGAGACCATTAGTGAGAAAATCACCTTTTTTCTGCTGTGAAGGAATCCATCCTAGGTTGTTCTACCCACCAATATAGCTGCCCACCATGAGACCACCACACATGGATGCAGATTGCACACTGCAAAAAACCTCTTCCCTGGGATGCCTGCTACCATTTTTCTCCTCCATTCCACATACTGTCTGCATGTCCACCTTTGAGGCCCCTCTGCTTCCTGTCCTGCCATATCATGTCTTATCAGGACTAAGGTAAAAAAAATTAAAAAAAAAACTTTAGAATGGCCACTGGCCTACTACCATACCATCTGGATTCTTTATCCCTCTATCTTGGAGTAACCAAAAATTTAACTGAAACTCTGTTCCCTAGATTGACCTAGGCATTCTGTGCTGGGTCCCTTGTCCCTCCAACCTAATCACAATGTCAGTCAGTCAAAAAACATGTATTAAGCACTTACTCTATGCAGGCACTATGCTAAGTTCTTACTGTCCTTTAGTTGTCCCTAGCCCACCAAGTCCCCATGTATATAACCTGACCCCTTTGTCATCCCAGTGCTGATGATACCATCCAGCAGCTTCTCCTAGCTCCTGCCCACAAGATCTCAAAGGCTGCATTTGAATATTCAAAGTTATTACAGATGGGTAAAATTGAATGATCTCTAGCATTGGGGTAGGGAGGCAGAAGAGAATGAGGGGCACAATACTTTTCCTTCATTGAAATGAACACAAGAATAACCCTTCATTTTCATCGTTGAATGGGCAACCACATCTAACCCTTATATTTTGCGTTCCTTCACCACCATTCTAGTGAAAAGATAGCCAAAATAACTGACAAATTCCACGATGACAGACTGGCAGGTTAGAAAAATCTCTTCTCTTCCCTCATACACAACATGCTACTTCCAAGATTAGTGGCTTACTGATTGTGAACCCAGCAAGAGAGAGTTGGGTGGAGCAGTACACAGAGCACTGGACTTGGAATCAGGGAGACCTGACTTCAAGACCAGCCTCAGACACTTCTAATTTGTGTAACCCTGGGCAAATCACTTACCCTCCTCAGTGTCCACATCTGTAAAATGGGTATAAAAATAGAACCTTTCCCCAGGGTTGTTACAAGGATCAAATGTGAGAACATGTGAAGCACTATGTAAATCTTAAAACACTAAATAAAGGCTATTATTATTATTGGGGCAGCTAGGTAGTTCATTAGGTACAGTGCTAGATCTGAAGTCAGGAAGTCCTGAGTTCACATCTGTCCTCAGATATTTACTACCTGTGTGACCCTGGGCAAGTCACTTAACTTCTATTTGCCTTAATACACTGGAGAAGGAAGTGGCAAACCACTCTAGTATCTTCACCAAGAAAACCCCATGGATATTATGGTCCATGGGGTCATGAACACAACAAAGTATTATTATTACTATCTGTTTTGTGTATGCTATAAGTTCAAATAAATACTGAATAAACCTAAACATTAAAAAATAAGTTCAAATCTAGCCTCAGAGACTTACAAGTTGTATAACCCTGGACAAATAACCTCTGTTTGCCTCAGTTTCCTTATCTATAAAATGGGAGCAACAGCACCTACTTCCCAGAGCTGATGACAGAATCAAATGAGATAAAATTCATAAAGTATTTTGCAAACATTAAAGCACTATATTATGTTAGATATTAATCTTCTTATCATTATTACAATTATTTCAAGTATTTATGGGAAATAGCTATCATCCAGAAGCCTTTTTGCTTATAGAAATCCACATTCTTTTGTGCCGACTGCGCCTTCTCCCTTCCTTGGCTTGCAACATTTATACAGAAAAAAAGATATTTACTAATTAGTACTCTAAATTGTAATAAAGGGAGTTTTCTTGTCCTGGCACCACCATCATGAGGATATCCAATGCAGAGAGCATATGGCAGAAGGATTCCCCACAGATGGTGAAGTCCTTCAGTCACTTCTGTTTGTGGGTGACATCATCATGCTGACTGAGTCAAATGTCCTGAGTCATTGTCCTGGGGAGCATCCTCTGGGGAGATGCTTCCTGTCACTGATCCTGCCAGTGCTGCAGACACATCTATTGGAGACCCAGGAAAGAAAGCTCTTGAAAATCTTTGGCACTGCCAAATGTTTTAAAATTTGAAACTGATATCAATGGATAAGACATTAAAGAAACAGTTCCATCTGCCTCTTTGGGGCCAGCTGGGTGGCACAGTAGATAGAGCACTGAACTTGGAGTCAGGAAGACTTGCGTTCAAATTTGGTCTCAGTCACTTACCAGCTGTATGACCCTGAGCAAGTCTCTTAACCTTGTTTGTCTCAGTTTCCTCATCTGTAAAATGAGTTAGAGAAGGAACTAGAAAACCACTCCAGTATCTTTGTCAAAAAAAACCCAAATGGGGTCACAAAGAGATTAAAACAACTGAACAACAACAAATTGCTTTGCTGGTGTACACTAAGGACCTTAGGATTGTTCCATCTGATTTATAGCTATAACCTTTCATAAGAATGTGAACTCCTTGACAGCAGGGGCTGTTTTATATTTCTATTTGTATCTCTAGTGCTTAGTATAGTTTTTGGTACACAGTAAGTGCTTAATACATGCTTTATTCATTTATCAATCCATATAGTGCTTTAGAATTTTCTAAATAAGAGTTCTAATTACTCAAATGCATTTGGTCTACCTAAAAGTGAAAATTTTCCACTGTTATCCATGCCAGGTCAAGGAATCTAGTGGTCCCCAACATATCAGGTTGACCTTCTACTGATGGTTTGCAGGAACATGGAACAAGATTAACGTAGAATGAAAAGGTGTCGATGGGTGATGATCTATACCTTTGGAAAGAGAACCAGCATCAGTGAGATCATGGAACTATCAAAGGATCACAGCAAACTTATGGAAAGCAATATTTTTCATCTTGATAATAATAAAATCAAAGCATAGAAATTGATCAGTGCCTGGCCTTGATCCATGAATTTCAGTCACACGCAAGTATAGGAAAAAGTAATGAATGAGAAAGTTGATGATAGGAATCATACTGCTTGTCTCCAATTTTAGGAAATTATTACTATTATGAGCATTTGGTGTGATACTCATAAAATATTTATTGCTCTGTATAACTTCTTAATGTGAATTTGTGTTCCATTTAAGTGATTAAAATGTGTGTGTATATGTGTGTATGTATGTACAAAACGTGTGTGTATATGTGTGTATGTATGTACAGATGATATGTTTGTGGGAAGAGGCCAAAAAATTAAAACCACCCCTTTCAACTCTCTTGCCCATCCCAGCTCAATAGAAGCATTTTACTTAGTATGTGAAGAAATGGCTAGTCAAATGGAAAAGACAGGCCAGCTGTCCACTGGAATTATTTCACTGGGGGATGGGCAGGCTGAAACGGGTGAGTGCATGTCTCCTGTAACACATTAGAGGCTGGGTCTCTATTGCCACCCCCAATTGCCTTCCCTGGGAAGGGTTTGAGATGTCAGGCAATATTATACCAAGTTCTGAAAGACTTCCAAGGTATGTGTTCAAAGGTCTCCCCACCCTTCTGAGATGATTTCAAGGAAAACTAGGGGTGGGGTTGAGTCAAAAGGGATCCTAACAATTTCTAAAACTACCCTTTCCCTGATGCTAAAGTCTTGTATCCAGAGGAATTCAGCCAAGAAACTGACCTTTTTTCATTCTCTTAGACATATAACCCCATGTAATGAGCATATAATGGGAATGAGATGACTTTGAAATACTAGGCAGACAGAAAGTTCCACCCAAAGTGACATTATTAACATTATTGTTTATGGAAGTGAGAATGCTAAGCTAATACTTATCATTAAAACGGATTACTTTGATATTACCAAAGTGGTTCTTTTAAAAATTTTGATGAATATCACTAAATATAGCCATTCGAGAGACTTCATTCCCTCCTTATACCCTCACCATCCAAAGGTATGCCCAGAAGAAATCTATGCATATCTTCTCCAATTCTTCCCCTCCACTTTGGGTGGGGCTGGTAATACAGGTGAGACAGAACCTTGGAAAAGAGAAGAAGACTGCAAGTTATAAAAGCAGAAGCATTGGGGCAAGAATAGGAAGACCGAGGTGATTTTTTGGTTCTCCTCTTACTCCAGGGATACAGCAATGAAGGATTAGAGAATTTTATAGACAATCATCATCCTTATCTGAGAAATAAGAATTTTGTGTATTACAGAGTTATAAAGAAAGGCAGAAAATTGGAAAAAGAGAGAATAGTCTCTATTAGAGGCAGCTAGTGGATAGAGAACTGGACCTTGAGTCCGGAAGACCTGAGTTCAAAACTGACCTCATATACTAGCTGTGTAACCTTGAGCAAGTCACTTAACCCTGCTTGTCTCTGTTTCCTCCATTATAAAACAAGAATGACTAGTTCCTGCCTCTCAGGGTTTTTGTAAGGATCAAATGAGATAATATTTATAAAATTCTTAGTGCAATTCCTAGCACATAGTAGGTGCTTAGTAAGTGCTTGTTTCCTTCCAATACCACTATCACTCTTCTACTTTTGAGTGGCATATAACAATGGCCCTAGACAGGACTTGTGGGGTCAGGGCCTCTGCCAAAGGAGCCCTTATGGCCAAACTACAAATTAATGAAACTAATGGCTTCTCTGTGCAGGATTTCAGCCTTGTTTCTTTTCTTTAAGTAAAACTTTATTCTGTGATGTTATATTCTTGGGCTCAAAAATCACTGCAGACAGCAACTGTCGCCATGACATTAAAAGATGCTTTCTCACTGGAAGGAAAGCTATGGCAAATCTGCACAGCTGACTAAAAAACAGAGATATCACCTTCCCAACAAAGATCTGTATAGTCAAAACTACGGTTTTTTCCAGGAGCAATGTATGGTTGTGAGACTAAAAGGTAAGCTGAGTGTCACTGAATCAGCGCTTGAACTACAGTGTTGGAGAACTTTTGAGAGTCCCTTGCACAGCAAGGATATCAGATCAGTCAATACCTAAAGAATTTAATTCAGGCTTTTCACTAGAAGGTCAAATACTGAAGCTGAAGCTGAAATACTTTGACTACATAAGGAGAAGATGGTACTCATTGGAAAAGACTGTGAAGGTGGGAAAAACTGAAGTCAAAAAGAAAGGGGGACAACAGAGGATGAGATGGATGAATAGCATCATGGAAACAATGAACATGAACTTGGACGTATTTCAAAAGATAGTGGAGGATAGAAGACCTGGAGTGCTACGGTCCATGGTGTCATGAAGAGTTGGACATGGCTCAACAGATGAATAAGAACTGTTAAATGTGTTTCAGTTTGGAATGTAGTGGTAGGGACTAGTTAGATGTACCACGTCTACGTTGTCCCAAGTTTCCTGGGTAGGGGCTATGAGCCAAGAATCAGAAAATTCCCCTCCCAAAGTGTACCTGAAACTTTTATGTCATCAGAGCATCTCTGACACAAGGATTACAGAAAGATACATAATCTTTCTAAAACACTCAACTTTTCAAAAGATTTTCACTCATTATATCATCTGATCCTTACCACAACCTTGTGCCATAGGTAGAGGGACATTCTTTCACCCCTCAGATAGATAAGGACACCTGATTCTGAGAAGTTTGTCCAAGATCATATTGTGAAATTGTGACAACATGGGACTAGAAACCCAAACTCCAACATGATATATGAAGGAACAAATCTACTGTTACTTTTTATGAGAGTTGTCTGTTATGACTTACTACGTATATAAAGAAATTGCTTTTCTGTCATAAAGCTAGCAATACAACTCAGAACAACCATTTCCCTGTGAAATGAGATCATCCCTTGAAAAGAACATGATAAATTGGCATCAGGAAAACTTGACCTAATAATCATGTGTTGCACTCAGGGTATATCAGTCATATCTACCTTAACTCTTATCTCCAGAAAAGAGTTTTTGTTTTGCCAAGGAGATTTGGTAGACTGGTGGATAAGGGGGTTTGCAATTGGGGGTTAGGGGTTAGTGTTTGGGGGTCATTTGGCCTTAGAGGTATTTCCTTCCTGAGGCACACATGTCTTAGACTCAAAGAAGGTATGGAAGAGGAGAACAATGAGCCACATTGCAACCTCCCCTGCTTTTCTTTTTAAATTTGGAGGAAATTTCTGACTGAGTCTTACCTCAGCAAGAGAAAGCAGGAAAACTAGCCATAACTCAGACCTCTTGGCATTATTGAACATACATGGTGGTGGAGATGGCAGCAGACCAGAGTGGAGAACATATTTTGGTTGGCAATACAACTTGAACCCAGTCTTTCTCTGCTCCTCCATATTTGTATTCCCTAATCATGATGGGAAAGCTCTTTTTTTATCCACTCACTCAACTTCCCATTCTCTCAGCAAATGAGAAGGAGGGATGGAGAAGAAAGAAATTCAACTCCATTCTTCATTTCGATCGTAGTCTACTATGCTTTATTTTAATGGTTGTTTATGAACATAAGTAATATAAACTACACTGTTTGAAATTGCTGTTAAAATGCATGGCTACTTATCATTATTTCAGTCTAAGCCATTAAGAGTAGTGTTCAAGATGGAGAAAGGGAAGTTAACTCAAAACGGAGGGAAGATTTTCCTTAGCTCAGGCCAAAACAGGGTTAAACCAATTAAAGAGAGTATTTCTAAAATTTGAGTTCTCTCTGACATATCCATACCTTAGATTGCTTTTAAAACTGGAAAGAGGTTTAACATGGGATCGAGACAATAGCAGTGGAAAGCGGAAATTGGTGTGTTTACTTACATAAGCCTGGTCTGTGCCCAGTACCAGCAAACAAGTCCACATGGCTATAAATGAGCTGAAAGCTGAAGGCAACCTACAGACAAGAAATGAGAATTTAGCAGGAGGTGCACCAGAGGATGTTGGCTTTCAAAAAGTAAGAGCAATCTGAGGAAGCTGATACTGGCTGGGGTCCAGGGATGAGGGAATCAATGGATAATAGGAATGATAGCATTGAGGGAAGTTAAGAATCTTAAAGATCATCTCATCCAACCTACTCATTCTATATATCAGGAAAATGAGACCCAACGAAGAAAATGAAACAGAGAAATGAAAACACAAAATTGTGCTTGACTTATTTACAATTTGACTCGCTGGTTCCACATCTTCTTATACCCTTTGAGTGCCCTTTTTGGCCATGCAGAGGCTACTGGGAGTTCAGAGTTGGGCCATTCAAATATCCCAAGACTTTTTAATTACTGTCTCCAGTTGCTACAATTATTCAGTAGGGGGTTAGGACCGGGAACTAGTGTGTACCCAGTTTTATTGACTAGATACAAGCTATGGAGCAGGAGAGGGCTGTCATATATTGAATTAACATTTACTCTAACCTCTTCCCTAAGTGGAACCTGGGTGGAGGGGAGGAGAGGTGCATGGGGGGCAGGGCCCCGCGTAAGCCCTCTGATGATTCACATCTGAAGGTCTGAAACTCCCCTTAAAATTGCCAGAAGATACACATCTGAACATACCCCTCTCATGCCATCAATGCTCTCTCTGCTTCCACAAAACCCTGTCCCCAACTAACCATCCTTTTTTCTGACCCCTAAACACTGTTGGTTTCAAGCCCAACACTGATACTCTGCGTTCACTCCATTCTTTGCACACAAATTCACAGTTTTCTACATCCTTGGATACAGCGAACTGGGAACCAGTTTCCAAATAAGCCTTTTCTACAAATTGGCAGTGTCAGGAGAATATCACAATCATGTAGCCCAGGGGAATAGTTCATGATTGTGGACAATTGTTAAGTGACTCTTAATTAATTGGCTGTCTAGACACCCCCATTCCCAACCCCCAAGAATGTAAGTTTCCTTAGGGGAGAGATTATTTTTAATTTTTTTCTTTTCCTCTCTAATACCTTGCATAGAACCACAGCTTGATACACGATATAATCAATGCTTCTTGAATTGAGCTATCTCTGAGGTTTCATCCAGCTCTAAAATTCCAGGATTCCACAATTGGAAATGATTTAATTCCAACCCATATAGAAAATAACAATTATAATCTGAGGAATTAAACATACACAGGCAGTAACCAAACCAAAGTTGGCAGTCATATTGGGAGCTGACCACAAAGTGGCTCTTTGGTGACGTTTTGACACGAGAATGATTTATTACTGTCATATCCGATGGCACAGAGAGTTTGACAATTGAGTACCATTCAAAGGCCACAGGTTCCTCCCTGGGCAGAGGCACTCACTCCTCTTTCCTAGTTGCACCTCATTTATCTGGCCCACTTTGCTAGAGCCAACCACATCTGCAATCTACTTGGAGGCCAAGCAGACACCCCCTTAGCCCCCATCCCCAAATCCTCCTTCCAAGAGGTGCTGAGTGCATTAGAGGGTTTCAGAAGTACTTGAGCTTTTTAAGGGGGAAAAAGAGGGGAGGGAAATGACAGTCAATTAAAAAACAATTTTTCCTCTTGCAACCATTAATCAAAGGAGTCAGCCGAAGTCCAAGCACTGACACCTGGCAAAGAGCAAAGTGGAGGCCCCGGATGATTCCAGCTCCCCTGGAAAGTGCCTGAGTCAGCCAGTCATCCACCCATCCGTCCACTCGCCTGCAGTTCTGAAGGAAATAGGAATTAGCAGAGACATTTGGGGAAGCTGGGGGTAGCAAAAGCGGCACAAAGAAATTTGACTGATTGGAGGTCCCTGGGGGAGAAGAAACAGGGTCTTGGGGTCACTCCCTCACCAAATTAGGAGTGTCTGTCATTCGAAACCCAAATAAGTGGGAACAGGAGTAAGAGATTTTCTGCACAGGGAAAGCTTTCTGTTGGTTTGCTGGTAACTAAATTGCAGAGAGGCCCAATACAATTAGTGGGTTGCAATTTTACAGTTCTTCATTCAGTCATAATTTAGCACCTTCACATCTATTGCTTGTCACATAAAGCCACAGTTAGGAAACCCTGTTGTTTGAAACAGAACAAATTGGAAATGGAGGTGGTGGGGAGGGGGGAAGGAAAGCAGGAAGAGGAGAAAGAAAACAAAGAGATCTGGGAGAAACAGGGAGAAGAGAAAGAGAGGAATCATGGCACCTTGGAAATAGAAAGGAATTTATATGAAGTTCGACCCCTATCTGAAGTAGGAAGCCCTTTAGGAACCCAATAAAAATGGTGGGGAAGTGGGGGAGGTGGGGGAGGTGAGGGAGAAAGGAGGAGTTGTAAAGGCATCTTAGCCTGACTGAATTGAGCCCTGATGGAGAGAGTAGATGGCCAGAATTGATAGGTAGCTCCTCTTGGGGGACCCATTTCCTGCCAACTGTGCTCATACTCCAAGCCCAGCTACAACATAAACAGTAGTTAAAAGTAAAAATTGTAACTGTCAAGCCAATTTCTTCCTATCAGAAAAAAGTGTTAGCTAAAACAGCTGGAGGCAGAGGACTCAACCACAGTCCAACACTATGATCTAGAGGGAGCTGAGGGAAACAAAGACTTCCTCTTTTAGAAAAGAATGGAAAAAGAAGGAAGGAAGGAAGGAAGGAAGGAAGGAAGGAAGGAAGGAAGGAAAGAAGGAAGGAAGGAAGGAAGGAAGGAAGGAAGGAAGGAAGGAAGGAAGGAAGGAAGGAAGGAAAGGAAGATAAAGAAAGGAAGAAAGAAAGGAAACAAAGAAAGGAAGAAAGAAAGGAAGAAAGAAAGAAAGAAAAAAGAAAGCAGCAAAGAGAGGCTGAAAAAAAGTAGAGAGAGAAGCCAAGTTAAACATGGTGGGAAGCTGGGGTTCTGTCATGGATTCCATCCTCTCCATTGGTTTCTAAGGAGTTAGGCTTAGAACCTTCACCCTCACTCCTTAACCTTTTGTCATAGACACAAGGAATGTTAAAGCTGGGATAGACTTTAAAGACCATATAGTCCCCACTTCTTCATTACACAGAAAAGGAAACCTAGACTCAGATATTCCCCAAATCTGAGGGGAAAACACCAATCTACGTCCTCAATTTCCTCATCTATAAAATAGGGATAAGAATACACTCATTCCCTACCTTAGAGGGTTGTTGTGGGAACCAAAGGAGGGAATCAAGACAAGTCAAGAAGCGTTTATTAAGCATTTATCTGTTGGGCACTGTGCTAAGTGATGGGGATACCAATTCAAGCAAAAAGAAGGCACTTACACAACACATAAAGAACTGAAAAGGGGATGGGGAGGAAGGTATTCATGCCAAGGTATGATGGTCAAATCCAGAGAATGAAGTTTGAATGGTTTAGGTCCTTCTTCAAAATGGCAGTTCCAGAAGGACCTCACCAATGGAAGAAAGCAACTAAGGCATGGTGGCAAAGTCAAAAAAGATACAATGTATGTAAAGTATTTTGTTAAATGTAAAGCTTGTATAACAACTATTATTGGTATCATTTCCAGCCTGAGGATGCTCTGATTTTATCCTGTAGGGGTAGAAGCAGAGGGACAAGATTCAGGGGAGTGTGCAGAGATATGGGAAAAAAATGAACAAAGAATAATAAGCCTCAAATTCTCTAAAGCCTTTTTTTCACAAAGTAAGCGGCAGAGATGTACTGAGCAGTGCAGCTGTGTGTTAGAGAAAAAGATGTGCTGGATTCGTCATTGGGGGACCTGGATTCAAGTTCTAGATGCACACCACTTGATTGATCTTAGGCAAATGCTTAACCCTCTGGGCTTCAGTTTCCTTCTCTGTAAAATAAAAGGGTTGGCCTAGATGACTTCAAAGATCCTTTCTAATTCTAAGTCCTACAATCGTAAGTCCCAATACCTGATGAAGATGTGTTTATCCATCCTTCATTATTAGCCCTAGAATATGAACAACTGCTCAGCCCCCAGAAGTCTGTCTATAAGTGAGTGAGGACCCAGTCTCCAGGGCAGTATTGCCTGGACCAACTTCCCCAAGGGCTACTCCCTCAGTTCACGACAATAATTAAATCACCGAGGTCTTTTGGGGCTAAACAATGTTAATTCCTTTCACCTTTCCTCAGAGGATCCATTTTCCATCCCTTTAATCATCCATGTTGCTCTTCTAGGAATCCTTTTCAGGTTCTCTACAGCCTTTTTTTCCAAGTATAGTGACCCAAACTGGATATAGTGCCCTAACTGGAGACTGACAACTGCAAAGAAGAAAGAGAGAGAGAGAGAGAGAGAGAGAGAGAGAGACAGAGAGAGAGACAGAGAGAGAGAGAGAGAGACAGAGAGACAGAGAGAGAGACAGAGAGAGAGAGACAGAGAGAGAGAGACAGAGACAGAGAGAGAGACACAGAGAGAGAGACAGAAACGGAGAGAGACAGAGAGACAGACAGAGAGACAGAGAGGAGGAAGAGGAAGAGGAAGAAGAAAAAGAAGAAGAAAATTCAAAATGACTTTAAAATATTTAAAGAAATGGACATAGAAAGCAAGATTAGGTTTCAGAGGAACAAAAATAAATAAACTTGGAGAAGCCCAACAACAAAAACACAGTTTAAGATAGGTATCAAAGAAAGAAACTTAAGAGTTATAATTGCAGCTCATGTTTATATTGAGTTTTATGATTACAAAGTACTTTACTGACAATATCCTATTTTATCCTTGCAATTTGGTACTTTGTCTTTGGTTTCAGAGGACCTGGTTTCAAATTCTTCCTCTGATGTATGTGATCTTGGGCAAACCACTTACTGTCTCTGAGCCTTAGTGTGACATAGCTGTCTTCTTCATTTTATAGGTAGGAAGACTGCAGCCCAGAGAAAGGTGAGGCAACTTGTCCGATATCACTTCCAAATTCATCTTTCAATGATGCCATGATCTCTGCCGTGGGGCAGATTGTTCCCTATCTGTACCTTCTCAAGACGCACAATTTTTATCCACGTAATCTCAAAAATTCTCATTAGAGAATTTACTCAACAGCCACTGGGAAACTTCCCCTGAATCTGTTAACATTCCATAAGAACCAGTGCAATATTTGGGCTGCATATTTCTTATTTTTCACTCTTGGTATAAGACAGCTTCATTTCCATTCCTACTCATTCATTTCTTGAATGATCAAACAAACTATTTTTCCCTCCTACCTTCAGGAAGTGGTTAAAGGAAAGGCATTGAAACTGCATAGCATCATTTCCTCCCAAAAGTTTAACTAATGTAAAGCAATAACCACAGCAAGGAGGCCAGAAAAACCCACAAACTGCCTGAAGCAGCAAAGACTTGATCTCCTTTCTTTGTGGAAAGACACAACAACTAACAGCAACAATGGTTCAGAACATAAATTAATTTGCAAAATGTTATTGGTGGTAGTGGAAGATAATAAGCAATATTTCCTCATAAAACATAGATCAGTTGAAGGGAAAGCTAATCTACAAAAGAGTTGGTGTGAAATCCAACTAAAACAAGACCAAGAGCATTCATAGATGTAGCCAAGAAGACAACAGACAAAAAAATAGAAAAAATCTGCTAGTGTTTTTATTGCCACATAAATGATCTATGATAGAAACCCCAAATGGCACTTAAGAAAATGAAGCTAAGAAAAAGAGCAGCTAGACCAGAATAAGTCCATGCAGATGAAATTCACACTGAAAGTGATAAATTTGAAAACTTTGAAGGCTTTATTTTCAAGATAAATGAATGAATGGCATTACTGCCCAAAAAAGGCAATCAAGAGAATATCAATAACTATTCATCCATATACCTACTTCCTCATCTCTATAAAATATAGATAGGAATGGTCTACACATATATCAGGGGTAACCTTGATGAATATATGAGAAGAAAACACAGGTTTTCACAAACTCTTTTCTATAGAAGACCTCCATGTTCACAGTCATACAATCAGTGCAGAGAATACTCAGATGTTTATTTTGCATGCTTGTACATATATGTATATATGTACATGAAAAATGTATGAATACTTTTCATAGGGGCAGCTAGGTGGTGCAGTGGATAGAGCACCAGTGCAGGAGTCAGGAGGACCTGAGTTTAAATCTCACCTCAGACACTTGACACTCACTAGCTGTGTGACCTTGGGCAAGTCACTGAACCCCAATTGCCTCATCCTGGGTCATCTCCAGTCATCTTGATGACTATCTGGTCACTGGATTCAGATGGCTCTGGAGGAGAAGTGAGGCTAGTGACCTGCACAGCCCTCCCTCACTCAAAACAAAGTCAAGTGCAAGTCATGTCATTATTTCTCTGATGGCATGGTCTTCTTCAGCAATGAAGGACGAACACCCATGACTTTTCATAAATGTTTATATATGAATGCTTTTGTGTATGTATATACATATATATTTAAAGCATTTGAATAATTTTATACATATATATATGTATCTGTGCATATTTGAAGCATTTGAATCAGTAGAGCAAAGTATAACCTTTGAGGGTTTTCTTCAATAAGGTATCTCTCACATATATGCTGAATCATATAAGATTCCTTGATAAATGCAACCACAAATACAATTTTGTTCAACAATACTTTCTTAATATCAAGTGAGGTCTAAAATAGGAAAACGTGTACACTTGCCTTGTCATGGAGGTATCCTATAAAAAGTCCAAACAGAAAAAGAATAAAGGTATTCCTGTTAACCTAAGGTCACACAGCTAGTAAATGAAACGTATGAATAATTGAAAAAAAATTAAGAGTATATGTACCATACTCTGTACCAAGTGCTGGGGAGTAAAAATAGACAAAAAAGACTGCCTAGTCTTAAGGAGTTCATATTCTAATAAACAGAGACAATACATTGAAGAGGTTTCAGCTTCAGGACAGATGGAAAGGTCTCATGGCCTTTAGAGTGCAGCCACAAAGTAGACACATGCATCTTCTCTGTCATTTCTACTGATAAAAACCATATCTATTTCTGATGCTAAATCAAGTGCCAAGGAATTTGGTAGTGAGAACATTCTTTTCTGGGTCTTTGGTAGCTGTGGTTTCTAAGGAGATGAGGGAGGTGGGGAGGGGGGTGCTGAAGCATCTGCAAATGCCATTGCCAGGTCTCCACAAGGGTGATGTCCCTATATTATGTCAAATGTTAAAGATGAATCTTAAACCAAGATGTTTTGAGTCTGAGTACAGCATTCTATAGATTTACATCACACTACCCTTCCACCAGCTAAATATGAGTCAGGAATGTAATGCTGCTAAGAAAAGAGCCAACGATGCTAGTCTTAGGTTTGCACTAACCTTGAATAAGTCTCTTCTCCCTCTGGGCTTCAGTTTTCTCCTTTGTGCAATAACTAAAGATGGAGATGGGCTTGGAGTAGAGAATCTCTGAGATCTCTTTCCAGCTCTCACATTCCAAGGGTCTATGAGCATGCTCTCCAGTGGTTTGGAAGGAATCACTCCCTTATCCTCTGCTGTAATTGGGTTCTGATTAGAGAGCCATGTCCAGTTTGGGTCACTACACTTTAAAAAATGCCTGGGAAGAACCTGGAGAGGGTTCAGAGAAGAACAATGCAAATGATTAAAGGAATGGAAAATAAGTTCTCAGAGGAAAGGTGAAAGGAATTAGCATGTTTAGCTGAGAGAAGAGGCCTTGGGGATTCGATTATTGTCACCAGACACACAAAGGGTCTGCTGGAAGATGATACTAAGCAGTGGTTCATTCTCTTTGCCTAAGGAAGACAGAAAGAGAGGAAAGATATTTAAATGAAAGCAGGAGAAATTCCTGTTGGATTTTAGGAAGAGCTTCATGACTCTTAGGAGCATAAGGCACCCAAAGAGTCAGCTGAGTGATACTGCAGCATCTCCCACCATAAGACTTGTCATGAAACTCTACTAGAGTACACACTCATTGAGGACAGGGATTTTGCTTCTTTCCATTTCTGTATGCACACCATCTTGAACATTACTTTAAGCAGCACGTATTAAACATCTGTTGTTGAATTTTAAAGATGGAATACATTTTCTCCATCCTGGAAGGCTTTGATGGCAGGGTGTTTGTGTACCATAACACTTAGCATTCCAGGATGGCTGACTTTGGATACGAAGAGTCCCTACATTTGGCAAAAACATTTTATGGCATGATTGTGAAATGCTTTCTTCCACATATTTTTGAAGTATTTGCATTATTTAAGTACAGGTGGATTTTGTGAATGGACAGCTTCTTCAGGACGGAGAATTCCCCCAGAGTTCCTGACATACTGTTGGATGCCTGTTAAGTGCTTGCTCACTGATTAGAAAAGAGATGGATTTGGAGCTTCTAAGATAGAGCACTAGAGGGTTAGATGTATAACAGCTTGGTGGCATAGTGGATAGAATACTGGATCTGAATCGGGAAGATATGAGTGCAAATCCTGATTCAGACACTTCCTAGTTGTGTGACCCTAGATGAGCCACTTAACCCCTGTCTACCTTAGTTTCCTCATCTGAAAAATGGGAATTAATAATAACTACCTCCCATGGTTGTTGGAAGGCTAGATTAAGATAACATTTGCAAAGTGCTTTGCAAACCTTAAGACACGGTAAATACTATCATCATTATTAACAATAATGAAAAGAAACAAAGCATAAATCTGCCGATAAGTTTTGTGTAATTTCAAAGACCATATTCGTATGTGGTTTTTGACCTCCTTCCTGAGTGTAGTCTGTCCCCTGAACAGTTTTACATGCAGATGAATGTGATATGTCATTGAGATGCTTGCCAGTTTCCACCCTGGCATCAATCAGTGAGCCAGATGTTCCAGGCTCTGCACGGTATGAGGACAGGTTAATAGTTTTTGCATTTGCTGATGTTGCAGGCTTCCAAAAAAATTACATCCTTTAACTGAGTCAAAATAACAAATATCAGAAGCCCACGCTGGATTTTCAAGAGACTGAGCATGTGAAAAGCAATAAGTGGGACACTGAAAAGTGACCCAATTGACCCAGGCCAGTGGCACCAGAGATCAAGACTTATTCGTCAGTTTATGCTACATTTGAAAGTGAACTTGATGAGGTAAATGCTTTCTATCAAATATTTTAAGTGTGATGTGATGAGGTGAGAGACGGGAGATGGTGACATCTCATTCTATTCAAGGAAAATAACCTGGCTTTGGTCCCTGCTATACCTTTGCAAATAAATGTTAACTGTTTAAATGAAATTGGGGCACTAATGGGTTATCATTGAGGACACCATTCCAGAATGGGGGCTTGTGAGCTTTAGAGCATCAACGAGTGTAAAGGCAACCACACTGGCATATCCAGAATGACTGCTAGCTCAGGTTCTTAGATCTGCTTTACTAGGAAAGATAGCTGTGTAAGGGGTCAACAACCTTTTTAAATTACATTTACTGGTTTAGGGGGAAAGTCAGCACCCTGAATTTCAGAGAAAATATAAGCAGGGAAATAAAGACCAACAGATAGGGCTTTACTTCCTGAATCAAAGTAATATTACTATACACTTTACATGCATACCTGAATTGAGAGAGCCTTTACATCTGAGCAGTCAGCGGTTCTGAACATACAGTCACTCAGAGTTTTGATCAGGGAATCAAACAATCCTCATAAGTGAATGCCCAAAGCAAAACTTCACCTTGGAGTATATATACACTTCTCAGAGCCAGAAGGCATCACAACCCTTGTGACTCAGTGCCTAATTAGAAATAAACAAAAGATGTGAAAGCCTTCCTACAAGCAAGCTTCCCCTAAGTAAGCTTCCCTTAATGGGGCTCCATGTGAGGCCTATTAATGGATGGGAAAGATCTTATACCCCATTAATATTACAGCAAGACACCCTCAACCTCTCAGGGGTATCCTTAGAATACTGAAGTGGGAAACGTAGCCAAGCTCTTGAAGTCTGGTTCATCAGTCAGAATGGGAAATGGGATGATGCTTTTTAAGCTACAAATGGAAGACAATTTTGAAAGTCTTAAGAACTCTGATCAATACAATGACCATCCTCAACTCTAAAAGACCAAGACTGAAGCATGCTTCTCACCTTTGAATAGACAGGTGATGGACTAAAGGTGTAGATGGAAACAGATATTTTTTAGAAAAAAAAAAGCACCAGTATATGAATTTGCTTTTCTTGGCTATATTTATGTTACAAGGAAGAACTTTTGGGAGGAGAGGAGAGGAAGGAGAGTTGAGGTAGGAGTGCTGGTGAGTGATAGGGAAAGAGAACGTTTATTGTTTTTAAAGGAGCATCAATGAAACATTTTGAAAAGAGAAGAGAACGTTTCAAAAGAAATTCAGAAGAGGATAACGGAAAATGAGGGTACTACCATGATAAATTTAATATATTCTTTTGAAAAAGGAATTAATAACATAATAAAGTTTCATAGTTTCATATATTAACTGCTTTTTTCCTCTTTGGATATAGAAATGTTGATTTTTTTTAATCAAATAAGGTTTGTAGTAAAATAAAAGAAAATATGGGGAAAATAAATCTTTTATCAATTGGAAAACTTTACCATCAACCAAGAGAACTTTCAAAGGTGTCACAAATTTACCTGTTGTTAATTTCATACACTGTAAGCTAATTCAAGAGCTAAAGCTAATATGTAGCTGGAAAAAGAATTTTTCTCTAATTCCATCCTATTTTGTTCCCAAAGGGAAAAACATGGCAGAACAACAAGCTTATTTGAAGACAAGGTGGCTAGATGATTTAGTGCCTAGTGTTGGATTTGAAATCAGGAAGATCTGAGTTAGAATTCCACCTCAGACACTTACTAGCTATGTAATCCTGGGCAAATCACTTTTCCTCTCTCTGCCTCAGTTTTCTTGTCTGTAAAAAAGAGTGATAATCATAGGATTGTTGTGAGGATTAAAAAAGGTAACAGACATAAAGGGCTTTGTAAACCTTAAAGAACCATATAAGTGATATCTATGATTGTTATAAGCTATTTTTATTGTGGTTCAGTCATGTCCAACTCTTCATGACCCCATTTGGGGTTTTCTTGGCAAAGATTCTGGAGTGGTTTGCCATTTCCTTGTCCAGTACATTTTACAGATGAGGAAATTGAGGCAAATAGGGTTAAGTGACTTGCCCAGGGTCAAACAGTATCTGAGGCCAGATTTGAACTCAGGAAGATGAGTCTTCCTGACTCCAGACCTGGCAGTTTATCCACTGCAGCACCTAGCTGGTCCAAAGAACCGTACAAATGATCCTTTATTGTTGCTGTCATTCTTATTGTTGTAAACTATTTTGATTTCTGGACAATTTTGTGCTCCCTCTGAAAAAGTGTGATGGACATCCTGGTACAGTGCTGAAGCGCTGAATTTGGTATTAGAGGATTTGAGTTTGAGTCTTTCTTTATCCTGCTCTCTGTGTAACTTTAAGGCAGCTTGCTTAACTTCTCTGGTTCCCTCATTTACAAAATGAATGGGCTGGACTTTTAGATCTCACTGATACTCCTTCTGGTTCTAAATTCTGTGACTAATTCTACAATATGTAGTCCAGATTTTAAATGTCAGGGGAGTTTCCAGAAGGGAGAAATCTTCACATAGCGCCCAGTCCTACTTAAAGTTCTGAGTTGGTCAAGCTTGTCTTTGGTGCTCCCAGGCTGCCCATCATGAATCTTTTTCTTCATTAGTGATACCCACACCTCCTCCTCATTCACAAATGCCCTTCTCCTCAAACTTTCTACACTACCTTCTATCAAACCTTCCAGAAATATATCTAGTAACTTCTTTTACTTTGAGGTATAAATAACTAATAACCCAAAGTAGGGCCAACCCTTGTTCCCTCCACTAACCCCCAGGGATTCATTCCATTTCAGCAAGAGATAAATACTGAAGTCAAGACAAGTTAAAGCCACAGATGTGGCATTTCAGGGATTGGCAGATGGAGGATCTATTCCTGTGTCTGTCTTTCTAACACCTATGTAGACCATCAGATAGACTCAACTTACCAATAAAGTCAGTCCCAGCTTCATGGAGACGGTGAAAACTGACAGGCAAGAGGCACTTACATTGGCCAAGAGGAATATGCAGAGCTTTTTAGATGGAAAGAATAATGTGAGTCAAAATATAAAGGCCAGCCAACAAACATTTATTAAATGCTACCTATGCACTAGGCACTGTGCTAAGTACTAGGAATAAGACGAAAAGCAAGATTTTTCTGCCTCAAAGAGCCTCCATTCTGATGAGAAAAACAACATGCAAATAACTTATATACATGCACAGTATAGAGCCTAAATGGAATGTAATCTCAGATGGACAAGAGAAGTAGTAGGGAGGATCAGGAAAGACCTTCTGCATAAGGTGAGTTTCCCCTGAATCTTGGAAGAACTCAGGGAAGCTATAAGTAGGTGGTAAGGAGGGAGGGCATTCCAAAAATGGGGTGTGGAAAAGGTGTGAAATAAGGGGATGGAGTAGCATGTGTGAGGACCAGCACATGGGCCAGTGTAACTGGATCTTAGCATGTTTGGAGAAGAGAGTAAAGTGTAAAAGAACTAGAAAAGTAGGAAGGAGTCAAGCTGTAGAGGGCTTTAATTGTCAAAAAAAGGATTTAAGTTTGCTCCCGGGAGGAAAAGTAAGGAGACTGGTTTAACTAAAGAGGATCATAAGGTTAGCCCTCAGAGAGTCTTTTAGAGATCATCTGTCTAGTTTAATCTATTCTAACTCACCCATTTTATAGATGAGGCCACTGAGATCTCAAGAGGTTTGTGACTTGCCTGAGGAGTAACTGGGAAATCCAAGATCTGCACCCAGGTCCTCAGATGTTAAGTTCATCAGTCCTGTCCCTCATACCTTTCTAACTGCTATGGAAGTAGATCATTTCCTAAGCATGGAAGGATTACTGTAGCAATGTCAGAAGACTCCGTATTGACGAAATTATAATTTTTAAAGGTATAAAGTATAGATTGAAAAAACAAAGACCTGAAGGTATACTGAACAAGCATGGGTGATTCCTACCCTGACTTAAAAGGTCCCTTCCAGCTCAAAAGTTCTACAAGAGAGATATATGACTGACTAGGTAAAGTCTGCCTGGGGAGTTTGGACTTTATATACTTCATCCCAGAAGTTATTGTTTACAGATCCTTGAATTCAATCTTTATATGCTTGATGGTAGGGAGCCATTGTATGTCTTTAAGCACTCAAGAGAATATGGAAAAGTTCAGAAGTTATTATTAAGGAGATAGCTGTTGCCAGTCTTGAGGAACAGAGCCATCATCACCAAGCCTTCTATGATCGAGACATTTGGCAGATTACAACAAGAAAAAAAGAAAGAGGGAGAGGGAGAAAGAGAGAGAGAGAAAGAGAGAGAGAGAGAGAGAGAGAGAGAGAGAGAGAGAGAGGAAGAAAGGAAAGAAGGAGGAAGGAAGAAAAGAAAGAAAAAATGTATTAAACATGCCACCCAGAGATCTAGGCTCTCCTTGCCTTTATATGTCTCCTACCAGAGTGGGAAAGTAGGGTAGTAGATAGAGCACTGGGTCTGAAGTCAGGAAGACTCATCTTCCTGAGTTCAAATCTGGCCTCAGACACTTGCTAGCTGTGTGACCCTGGGCAAGTCACTTAACTATGTTTGCCTCAGTTTCTCCATCTGTAAAATGAATTGGAGAAGGAAATGGCAAACTGCTCTAGTATCTCTGCCAAGAAACCTCAAATGGGGTCACAGAGACATGGCTGGAATGACTAAACAACAACAAACCAGAGGGGGAGAGAGGTGTAGGTCCTCAGTCAGATAATTAGCTAGAAGTGCTGCTTCCTCATAGCTCAATTTTCTGATTCCCTGTGTGTAGTAACTGTATCATATCCAACACAATTCAATCCAATAAACATTTATTAAGTGTCTAGTGTATGCCAAGCACTGAGTTAAGTGCTGTGGATAGAGTTTTGTTATATATTATGTGTTTGTATATTATATGTATATGTATGTATTTGTACATATATCGTGTATCATGTATTTGTATTAAAGAAAGATGGCCTGTGCTGAAGGAGCTTACATTCTAAAGGGGAAGAAAAGACACCAAAGGAGGCAGAAAAGGCTGGGGGTGGGGGAGGACAGGACAGAGGCAGGGTAGGGGGTACCTGGCACAGGAGCATCTTGTTCTGTGGCGTCAAAACCAGTGCAGTGAGCTGAGAGGCTAGTTTCTGCCTTCTCTAAAGATAACAACGGCAGGAGCTCAGTCCTCCAAGTAGAAGGGAGAGGAAGCAGAGAGAGGTAGTGTCCATCAAAGCTTGAGCTGGCAGTATAGTGGTCAGTTTAGAAGGGATAGTAATAACTTTAGTACATTAAGCCTCATGATACATTTTTCTCTCAATGACCCTGAGAGACAGAATATGTATTATTATTACAAATTTATAGATGAGGAAACTGAGGTGGTGAGAAATGAAGTGACTTACCCACGGTGATGTGGGCTGTCTGAGACACAGTTAGATCCCAGGCCTCCTGACTCCAATTATTCCACAATGTCTTTCATGCCCCATTAGTGAGAACACTGATTTTGTGGCTTTCCACACTGCCCTTACACAACTCTTTGCTTCAATGAGGTCTAGACTATTGGTATCTTGAATGGACTGACTAGCTGAATACTGAACACAAATGGGATTCCTTCATTTCATTCAGCTCTTTCCAGTTCCAGGCCGGAGGTTTCTCTGGGGGCAAGGAGTCGTTGACATTGAATCACACCCACTAAAGTTGTTCCAAGCCAAATGGCAAGAAAGGTGGGCTGAGGTAGAGTAAGCTGTACTATTTAGCCGTGGTAATCAACAGGACTAGGGAGAGACTATTGCAAGAGGGGATATATGGCAATTACATGAGACTTTGGCAAATATGATTTTGTTTCTTCTAATTGGGTATGACAGGAATGTTACATGTGTACAAAGCGTCAGGACTGATTTAGGTTGGGGGTTTCATGTAGTTTGTCTTCTATTCACCCAATCGTAGTGTCAAACTCCAATGTCACCTATCCCAAAGACTTGAACATAGTCAATGCTCAATAAATGATTATTCAGTTGGATTTGATTAAGCTAGGTCTCAAGCCCAGTTCCTCTGTTTCCCATTGCCTCAGTAGGGCCCAGGACCAGAATCTGGTCCTCACCATAGCAGAGTACCTCTCGTGGACTCCCCAAAGCCAGGATCAGCTGCAGGTTTCAGGAGGTAGGGATGGTACCCCACAAAGGACTGCCACTCACCCAACTAAACAAAACTCCCCCATTGGTTTTTCTCCATTGGCTTCTCCAGGTTTAGGTTTCTTCTGCCCTAAAACACCTCCCTTCAATCCTTTTAAGCAGAAGTTTATTTTCTCCTTTGAATCCATACTTTCACTAATAGCAATAATAGTTGGCATTTATATCACACTTCAAGATTTACAAAGTGTTTGATGTTATCACTCCTGAGCCTCACAACAACCCTTAGAGGTAGGTGTGTTATCTTCCCAATTTTACAGATAAGGAAACCGGAGTTGTCAGGCTCAATGACTTTTTCAGGTCACCGCACTAGCGAGTATTTGAGACTTGATTTGAACTTGGGTCTTCCTGATTCCAGGTCCAGTGCTTTGTGCACTATGCCAACAACTGCCTCAACGTAAAATGAGGAGGCTGGACTAGCTGACCTCCAACATACCTTCCACTCCTCAAACCTCTGAAAATCACCTTCTGGGTTCAAAGAAGAGCAGGTTCAGTTGTGACTATTTTGGAGTGACTCTGTCTAAAATGGCCCTGCACCTCCAACGTAATAGATGGGACACAGGCCAGATTACGCACTAATTAGATGAGCTGGACGAGAGTGGTAGTAGTGAACACAGGAAAAGGGGAATATGAGGGTTTGTATTTAATCTCCCATTGAAGCGACCTTCCCCACTTCCCATATTACTTTGTATTTCCTTTGTATAAATATTTGGAACTACATAAAAGTGTAAGGCAGCTAGGTGACGCAGGGGATAGAGCACTATTTGGAGTCAGGAACACCTGGATTTGAATCTAATCTCCAAAATTTCCTGGCTGGGTAATACTGAAGAAGTCCCTTAATCTCTGTCTATCCTAGTGTCTTCATCTCTAAAATGGGAATAATAATAGTGTCTACCCCCAGGATTGTTCTGAGATAATATACGTAAAGAGATAATATTTGTAAAGCTTTGTGTGAACCTTAAAGTGTCATGTAAATTATTATTATTAATTGATTATTAATTATTATTATTTATTGATGTACTTATTACTCTCTTCTCAGTCTCCTTTCCATCTCCATAATTTAGCACATAGGAGATACTTAATAAATGGTTTTTCCATAGATGGATGGATGGATGGATGGATGAAGTGCGGCACAGCAAGTGAAAAGATCACTAGCCCTAGAGGAAGAGAACCTAGGTTTAAAAATGTCTCTGACACCTGTTGTGTGACCTTGGGCAAGTCATTAACTTCTAGGAGCTTCAATCTGCTTATCCACAAAACGAGAAGATTAGGCCAAATGGTGTCTAAGGTCCCTTACAGCTCTGCATCAACAATCCAGTGACAATATGAATGAAAGGGAACATAATGGAAAATCAGAAGTAGATCTGATTCTTGTTTTCCCTGTGACCCTCAAAACATGTCTCTAGGGAGTACTCACCAGTTACAGAAACTCTATCTGTCTCTCTCTCTGTACTTTCATCTCTGTCTCTGTCTCTTCTCCCTCTGTGTCTCCATCCTTCCATAATATCCTCTCTTTCTCTCTGTGTGTGTCTCTGTCTTCTCCTTCCTCTATTTCCCCTCTTACTGTCTCCCTTTGTACCTGTGTCTCCCTCTCTCTCTGTTCATCTCTCTCCATCTCTCTTGTCATTCTCTCTGTATCTCTATCTGTCTCTGCCTCTGTCCTTCCCTTCTTCCATTTCTTTCTCTCTCTATCCCTCTGTGTGTCTCTGCTTTTGTCTCTCCCTTTCTCTGTCTCTGTCTCTCTCTCTGTCCCTCTCACTGCCCCCTGCATAAGGGCAGCTCTCATCCAACCTTGGCCAGGCTCAGCCATTGCAAACAGACTCCAGTCCGCAGAGAGGATGAATTCTGTAAAGCATCTGTGCTGTTATCTCCCTCCCTATCTTTCTCTATATATAATTGTAACAAACATACACACACACAAGGTTAGAAAAATAGCCTGCAAGTGATTGACATGCCAATAATTCTCAATCCAGTCCATAATGCTCATGGAACAAGCTCCTGGGAAAATAACATTTTTGCTCCATAATACATTTGGTGAAATGCACAGTTTGTTTTTAATTAGCCTCATATTTGGCTCTTTAGTCATGCTATGTCGATCAAGCTCGGGAAGAAAGAAACCTGCTCTCTACACAACCTTCATTGTTGCCTTAAACTTTCATCTCTCTTCCTTCTTGGCTTCTTCCTCAGCATTCCTTGTTGGCAGTTTTGACAGGATCAGGACGTGTCCTTGCCTGTCCTGTGCCTCATCTTCCTGGCATCACCCAAGAAGAGCCCCTGTCTAGGCCTTCTGTGACAGGCAGAGTGAGGAGGGGCTGGCTCAAGCTGTCATCTGGGCTCATCCAGGCGTCTGACAGAGAGGGTGCCTCCATCAACTCTGGCATCCCCCAGACAAGAAGGGGAATGTTGACGGATGTCTATAACTTTTTCCTCAGAAGACTCCAGCCACTAGAAGTTCTAACTTCTTCAACTTCAAAACACACCTCAGATGACCCCTCACACATGAGACCTGTTCTGATTCAGCCCAATTATTAGGACTTTTGAAATCACATAATTCCAATCAAGAATCAACTTTTACATATTATATATTTACTTACTTTTGTACATGTTGTATCCTACTGCTCCCTCAACCTAATAGAATGGAAGTACCCTGAGGGAAAATACTGCTTCCTTTCTCTATCCTCTGTACCTGGCACAGAGCTTTATACATAATAGATGTTCAATGAAGTTTGAATTGAGCTACTTCTAATTGGTAGAAAAATGGGCCTCACTTGCTGACTGGAAATGTCTCCTGCAATTGTGTTAAGAAACCTCCTCTACAAGGGGAAATTATTTATTAATGGGGAAAGAATCACAGAAACGGCATTTGGCCAGTCTCCCAAGGTCCTTCTTAGAAAAAACTGAAAGAGAGAGAGGGAAGGGGGAGAGGTTGAAATGGAGAATTGGAAACAAATGCTGTGAAGGTAGGTTGGGATTTTAGAGGGACGGGGAAGGGAGTAGATGCGTAACCCCCTGGGAATCAATATTTACTTTTTCATCTCTTTTCCGGAAACAAATTTCATGCTTCATTTTCTAGTGAACTCTATTAATTCAATTGAGGGAACACATAATCGTCCCATAAACTAATAGGTTTCATTTCCACCTCCTGGATTCCTTCAGGTTCCCTAACCAAAGGAGAGCCCATGAGTGTCATCTGACCTCACATGGGGCTGGCCTTTGGGAGAGGTAAAGTAAGCCCCCATTCCTGTGGTGTCATTTAAAGGGCAAGGGCAAGCCCACCACAATCCACCCCCAGTCCAAAATATTGCTGCCTTCTTGCGTGAAATTTCCACCATTAGAGAACCATTTCTTCGAGTTAAGGTATTCAGTCTCCTCAAAGTCCCTGGAGTGGCAAACATATTAAGCCATTATCAGTCCTTAGCAACTTCGAGGGAATTCAAGAATCAGATTCATAGAATCCTAGAGTTGGAAAGAACCTCAGCAGTCATCTGGTATAGCCTCTAACCACAGTGTGAATCTACTCCATAATTTCCCTACCAGGTAGAATCATTCAGGACCTGACTACCTCCTGGAGAGTGCGTTCCATTCTTGGAACACTCTCATCATGAGAAAATTCTTTCTTAGATGAAAGCAAAAGCTACCTCTCTGTAACTTCTCATCATTGGTCTTCCAGTAAGATTTGGGAACAGAGTGGATAGGACATCAGAAATTGTACTTTGATGGGAAGGTCCCAGTCTTAGCAGGAGAAGCCCTGGTGGGGACCTACCGTGGAAAGGGGTGGTCTTGACCATGCAGAAGACAATATGACAGCACTGAACTAATGCTGTGTTTCCTTCCTAGAATGTCCTCCCCACTGGTCTCTTAACAATATATATACACCACTCACCACTTACTTCCAGGTACATATCAGAACTTAGTTTACTAATTCAATTTATTGAACACTTACATCCAAAGTATTGGGTATTAGGGGAGATAGAAAGAGAAATAAAACATTTGCCCTGACTGCAAGAAGCTTAAGTCAGAGTAGAGGGGACAAGGTAGAGACACATAATTACAAGATGTAATGTGAAAAGTGTCGTAAGAGCAGTTCAGATGATAACAGCTCACATTCCAATTAGCTTTCAGGGACACAATGACCTTTTGCGGTAGGTACTGTATTATTACACGTATTTTACAGATGAGGAAACTGAGACTCAGAAAAGTGAAGGGATTTGCCCAAGGTTTCATAGCTAATAGGTAGCAGAAATTGTGGAATAGAAACTCCCTAACTCCTTAAGCTTTTCCCTTATATTTGTCTTTTACAGTGACTTGCACATAGTAGGTGCTCAGTAAATGTCTATTCAGTAGGACTGAGAAAAGCTAGGACTCAAACTTGCATCTTCTGACTCCAAGACTGTACCATTCTGCCTCATATTCAACAGGTAGTAGGTTTTCTGTCATCGCATGTGTTTAAAGTGCTCTGGGAGTTCAGAGAAGAAAAATGACTTCCACCTGGTGGAATCAGAGAAAACTTCATGGAGGAAGTATTGTTTGACTTGGAATTTATGTCAAGAGTAAGATTTCAAGAGAAGAGATCATCAATGGAAGAAAACAGAGGGCAGATTCTGGGAACAGTGATGAGTGCTATTTAACTGGTGCATTAGATAGGAAAGCAATGAGAGATAAAATGGGTGACGGATATTAGAGGGTTCTTGAGGGACAGGCTGGGAAGGTTGGAATTTATTCAGAGCAAGGAGATGTCATGATCACTGTTATATTTTTGAAAAATTATTCTGGCAATGTGTGTAGGACAGAGGGAAAGGAGCAGAGACCATATATAGGCAGAGAGATGAATTAAGAGAGCATCAGAATAGTCCAGGAAAGCGATAACAAGGACCTAAGCTACACTGGAAGATATGGAAATAGGAAGGAAGGAACACGAGAGTCATGTAAAAGTAGAATCCGTGCCCTTGGCAGTTTCTTGGTTGTGGGGAGCACCATGAAAACTAGCATCTCTGATGCCTGGAGACAACACCATGAGGACACACATGAGGTCAGTGACCTGGTAATGCCCTCAGACAAGCTTTGTAAAACAAATTCAGCTGAGGGAAACCTGGAGGGGATGCCATGGATAGACTGCAGACCTCAGGACTCAAGAAGGCTCCATGAGAGAGGAGACCACAAGACATTGGGGGACCTAATTCTGTTTCTGGACCAACTGCCTCTTCACTCTGTTCCTATTGGCTCCTGTCAATGGTGAGATCTTCCTGGAACCTCCTTTCTGGGCAAGAGCAAACAGCCATCCCTGAACCCTTGGGCTTAGCCACCATGTACCCTTTTTTGCTCTTCTTTTACATGTTGTCTTTCCCCATTAGAATAGAAGCTCCTTGAGAGCAGAGACTATCTTTTCCCTTATATTTGTATCTCCAAGGCTTAGCACACTGCCTGATACAGAGTAAGTACTTAATAAATGCTTGGTGAGGTGGTGATAGTGGTTGTTCTGAAGGAGGGAGCAGGATGAGACTAGGCTAGAGAGAAGTACTGACCTGGGAAAGCGGCATCTGGTAGCTTTATATATTGGTGAATTTTCTTCCTAATCAGGTGTAGTGCTCAAAATGCACCCTTTAAATTTTAGTACCCTGGGACAAAGCCCTAGTTGTCATGCCTTAGTTAAGATTCTGATGGAGTATGACAGGAGTCAAAGAGAATCCAACTTGGAGCCGAGTAGGGAGATGCATCCTCATGCATTCTTTTATTCTTGATTTCTTCAATACTTTTATATTCCATAAAAATCCCATGATTATATAGTATTATATAGATAGAAATGGTTCTTCTCCAACCTAAAGTAACTAAGTGATTGGTTACCTTTAAGTAGTTCTTGTGAACTTCATAAACTATTTTTTACTGAGAGTTGGCAGAGTGGGGTTCATTTGGGGAATGGGAGAACCATTCTAAACTGAGTTACAAAAGGCAAAGAAGGAGGTTGGTTTGTACTTATCATCCATCATAATCCAAAGAGCATAGATTTTTCTTCAGTTAAGTTTCTTAGGATAAACTGCTTCTTCTACTTTTATAAAATAATCCAGTATCTACACGTGGGCCATAGGTGTGTGTACCACACAAGGTAATGGAAAGAACTGGCAGTCAGGAGGCCTGGGTCATATTCCTGGCTCAGCTATTAAAATGGCCAATCTGACCTTGGACTAGGCATTTCACTTGTCTAGGTATCAGATTCTTCATCTGAAAAACATGGAGCTAAGCCAGATAATCTCTCTGGTCCTTTCCAGCTCTGCAATGCCAGTTAGATAATTGTGTAGTCTGTTTTAAATCTTCTACCTTTATAAGTATATGTATATAACTAGACTATAAATTCTTTGAGGGCAGGAAATTGTTTTAAAATTCTTCCTTCTATCCACAGCAGAGCTTCATATACAGTAGTCAATAAATACTTACCAAATTGGGTACATTTGATTTGCCCACATAGACTGTGAAGCTCCTTGAAGGCAGTATCTGGGACTTTGCACTAGCCCAGATATGGACATATGGTCAATGTTTATCCAATGGTCTCTAACTCATCAAGCCAACCTTTCCTTGACAGCCACTGCCCTGCTACCATTGATGACTACTTGAGGCTGGCCACAGATGAGTCAAGCCAGACCAAACTCAGACATCCTTTTGGTTTCATTCTGTTTCTGAATCAGGTTCAAAAGCTAAAGCCATTTGCCACTAGCCAGGAGTACTGCAATGGGCTGTCTGGGAGGTCCAGCTGGAGTAGTCCCCTGAATTACACTGGGAGCTTTGAAGGCTTTAGGTATGAATGTCTGGAGCCATCACACTTCAACCCAATATAGTTTTCTAATTGCTTTTTTGCAAAACCTAACAAAGCCCATTAATTCTAGAACCAGGTAGAGGCGGGCTTCCACTGACATCATCGGATATTGGGAGCCCTCAGGCTATTTGCAGCTCTGAGTTGGAGTAGTGACTGCCATCCAACTGGAGAAACACAAACACCTTCAGACATAGCAAGGGGAATGGAAGCCAAAGGTAGGCTGAACTTCAAACATGTTTTATTTTTCCATAAATGGAGTAAAAAATTGGTTTCTTGTGTTGTTCCACACTTTCCAACTTGTAATTTCACCATCTATGAGATCACCCTTGCTGTCAGGCCTCAGTGAGGAGCAGGAGAGGGGGGCCCTAAAGTGGAGAGGCAGAGCTACAGAAAGGCTACACAATCCTCTTGTGGAAGGGTGGCAGAGAGATGACCTGGAATTCACATGACTAAATAAGTACTGTCAACTGGACAGTGGTTGGGAAGTGGGCTAGGTATTGGAAATACAGAAATAAAGATTCTGAATTTGACATTCTCTGCCTTTAAGCAGCTTAAATTTATTGGGTGGGTGGGGGCACAAAATGCAAGGAAAATTGAGGAGAAGAACAGCAGTAACAACCAGAGATGGGAAACTTCATAAAGGAGCTAAGGCTAGAAGGAAAACCAAGAGGCAGGAAAGCCATGTAAGAACAGATGCTCCTTGGGTAAGTGACTAAAGGTGAGAAATGATGGTCAAGCTCAGGTAGTAGCTAAGAGATCAGTTAGACAATATAGAGTTTGGGAAGGAGAGTGGTGTGACTCAAGGCTGGAAAGGTAAGTGGGAACCAAATTACGGAGGATTTATCTTAAAAGCCAAGCTGAGGAGTTTGCTTTGTGTTCCAGAGGCAATGAGAAGCCATCAATAGTTTTTTGTTTGTTTGTTTTTACAGACTAGGGCAGCTAGGTGGTTCGGTGGACAGAGCCCCAGACTCTATCTTGAGTTCAAATCTGGCCTCAGGTATTTACTACGTGTGAAACCCTGGGCAAGTCACTTTGCCTCAATTTCTTTATCTGTAAGATGAAATAGAAAAGGAAACGGCAAACTATTCCTGTATAAGACAACTAGTGACACAGTGGATAGAGTGCTGGGCCTGAAGTCAGGAAGAATTATCTTTGTGAGTTCAATCAGGCCTCAGACACTTAAAGCTGAGTGACTCTGGGCAACCAGTTTAATCCTGTTTGCCTCAGTTATCTCATCTGCAAAATGAGCTGGAGGAGAAAATGATAAACCATTCCAATATCTCTGCCAAGAAAACCCCAAATGAAGTCATGAAGGATGAATTACAAGTGAACAATAACAACAAATTTCTAGGTAAATCATAAGTAACCAGAGCTAATCCAGGTGAAAACGGAAGTCCTTACACCTAGAGCTGCTAAAAGGTAACAGTGCATGACTACTTCTATTTTCAAAGAACAGATATTCTTAATTACAAGGAGTAATTTCTATCAAATGTTTTAATTAAGGAATTAACTCAACAAAGATTTCTTAAACATTTCCAATTCATTGTACTAGGCATCAGAAGAGAGAGAAATATAAAGTACACACATTTCCTGCCCTTAAGGGGTTTATAATTTAGTGGAGATGATAGGGGATACAAAAATAACAGTACAAATGAGAATTCATAGATGTTCAATGTGTAATAAAAGACTGCAAAATACTAGCTCAGAGAAGTGAGAAATCATTATTGGTATAGTGGTTTTGGAGAGGCTTTGAGGAGGTGGCATTTGACATCTTAGAGAATAGTTAGGTCTTCCACAGGTGGAGATTGTGGGGAAGGTACTTTAGGAAGAGAGAACAGCATGAGCAAAGGTACAGAGATGGGAACAGAGTGAACCTGTGCAGGGTGTGGCAAGAAATCCAGTTTGGAGTAGCATGCGACAAGTGTGGAAATGTATGTCAAATCCAAATTGTTGAGGGTCCTGAGTACCAAGAACAGAAATCTGGACTTGTAGGATGATATATTGAGAATTAAAAGAGAAATTACTAATCATCCAGTTCCAGTCCCCTTTTTTGTAGATAAGGAAACTGGGGCCCAAAAAGGCTGAAAGACTTGCCCAAGGATGTTGAATCTCAAAGTCAGAAGGCACCTCAGTGATAACTAATCCAATCCATTCCTTAAAAAGCTACCCACAACACCCAATAAGTGCTCATTCGTTGTCTGAAGAGCTCTAATAAGGGAGAACCCATAATCTCCTCAGAGAGACCATCCCACTTTGGATACAAAGACTGCTAGGTGGCGCTGTGGTTGGATTTAACATCAAGAAGACGAGTTCAAATCCTGAGTCAGGCACTTAATTAGCTGTATGACCCTGGTCAAGTGACTTATACTCTGCCTGTTTCAGTTTCCTCATCTCTAAAATGGAGGTAAAGATAGCACCTACTAGCTAGAGTTGTTGTGATTATAAAATGAGATGATATTTATTGAGTTTTGTAAATCTTAATGCACTCTATAAATGCCAGCTATTACTAGTTCTTAATACTCAGATTATTAGAAAATTTCTTTACATTAAGTCAAACCCAGTGCTCCTATTTATCTTTGGGGCTAAAAAGACCTAGTGTATTCCTTCTTTCACATAACAACTCTCTAAAAATTTGACAACGGCTATCAATTTCCTCCTGGGTTTTCTTTTTTCTAGGCTAAATATCTCATCCTCAAAGAGCATCAGCTTGAGGCCTTTCTCCATTCCAAAGGCTCTCCAGATGAACAATTCCTATTTGAAGTTTTGGTGCCTAGCAGGGATAAGAACACTCCCAAGTGTAGTCAGACCAAAGCAGAATACAGTGAATTTGTCACCTTACTCCTCAATGCCCACCCCAGCCCCAAGATGGCCCTACCTTTCTTAGCTGACAAATCAAACTATTCATAAAAAAGTTTCACAGGTAGAGTCCCAAGCACAACTCCTTGATGTCCTTTAGAGTTTCATGTCACACTGGTAGTAAGTGACTGAGCCAGGATTTGAACCATTTACAACAGACAATTGTTAAATTTTTAGCACGAGCACTAACATCTAGAAAAACTAGCCAAATGCTACAAGTCAGGGCTTCATTAGTTGTTCTGTTGATGGCTTAAATTTAAGCAACTGATGGAGAAAATATTAATAATGCAGATTAAACTTGCATACATTCCTGTACACATTTTTCTTTCCTCCAGAGAACTGATGCTAAACATTTACCAGCATAACCCTTATTTCAACCCAGATCATTTGATTCCAAAACCAGCATTCTTTTCACTATTCCAGTCATGGAAAGTTTTTGAGTAGTGGGGTGATGAGATCAGGGCTGTGTCTTAAGAAGATTAATCGTGTAACAGTGTGGAGAAGCAGAGGAGTTTGTAATGCTTCTGGGATCCTTGTATACCACATTTATAAGGAGAAATATTGAAGCACTAGGAAGTTTAAATAGCTCTGTGGTGGTAGAGTGGTTTTCAGGAGCCCTTGGGCTCAGGAAGTAAAGTTTCATAAAGCTTTTGTAAGCATGAGGAGGTGGGGATTTTTCCTTTGGCTATGGATGGGGAAGAAGATTCTGTAAACATAATCTCCAATGCAGGAGTCCAATAGAACATCTTAGCCCAAGAGGAAGAAGGGCTGTTTTCCAGCTGGTCACCTGATCATGCTACCAAACTTGAATTCCCTTATCTTTTTAAAGGAAGTAATAAAGCTAAAGTTCCTTTTATTTGAAATACCCCAACCCTTACTCTGGTCGTTCTACTAGTTTAAGTTTCCAGCACCTTTAACACTCCTTCATCCCTTATCTCTTGTCTTGGAGTGGGGGAAGGGAGACACTACAACTATCTTCCAAGGCAGATATTACAAAAGTGACAGATATGACAAGAAGATCTGGGTGGAGGAGCAGGAAATCACACAAGACAGCATCCAAGAAAAGGAACAGGATTAAAATCTGTGCCTAAAATGCCTCTATAAAAATGTGCATGGTGAATAATGATTAATGATGATGTCCAGCATTTACATAGTGCTTGGAGATTTGCAAAATACTTTCTATACGTTATATCAATTATCAGGTACCCTGTGAGGTAAATGTTCTCATTTTCCCCATTTTATAGAATTGGGAACTAAGGCTGAAGGAGGTTGCATAATTTGCCCAGGATCACACAGCTAATAAGTGTCTGAAGCAGAATTTCAGCTCAGTTTTATCTGACTCTAAGTCCAGCATTCTATCTACTGTGCTATCTCAAAACTGGTCTCAATAATGATAAGCAATCTGAACTAGAATTTTTAATGCAAGGAGGTAAACGCAAGCTAAGATATGGGATGTATTTCATGGTAGAAATTTGGTTATGACAGGGGGGAATTTGCCCAAAGGGAATATATTAAAGATATAGAGGAGTATCATTATGTATCAGGATGACAGATGTGAAGAAATCTACGAAAAGGAAGTAGACAATGGTAGTAAGCATTTAGGGGAGGATGAGCAGTGGAAGAAACAAATTATTTTGTGGATAGATCACATAACCATAAAAAGAAATCAGATGATAGAGATATAACATAGCAGTGATGGGGAACTTCCAACTCCCTAGCCATGTGCAGAAGCAAGAAGAATAAGGAGGAGGAGGAGGAGGAGGAGGAGGATGAGGAGGAGGAGGAGAAGAAGAAGAAGAAGAAGAAGAAGAAGAAGAAGAAGAAGAAGAAGAAGAAGAAGAAGAAGAAGAAGAAGAAGGAGGAGGAGGGGACTGATTCCTTTTTTTTTGCCTTAATCGCAATTTCATTCTTTAAAAGACTGAGGAAGTGATGAAGGCAAGTGCTATTTTTGGACCTGATCCTGAACAAAAGGAGAAAGCCCCACATAACACAGTGCCTTGAACCTAATAGGCCCTTAACAAATATGGTTTAAATTTATATTTGAACTGGTTGCCAAATCGAAATGATGGAAACCTTGGAAGGAATTACCCGTGCTTTCTTAGAGTTCATAATTGCTAAATAGGAAAGAGGCATTCACTTCGCCAAGGCACTGCCCTAGGCTATACAACAGGGATACAAACACCAAAAATGAGATGGACTGTGACCCCAAGGAGCTTATATTCTATTGAGGAGTGGCTAGATAGCACTCTATCTGGAAAAGGCCATGAGTTATAATGAATTACATTATAATTGAACTACAAGCTCCATTTGAATCAATAGTATGATATATGACAGCCAAAATACCTAGTGCAATAGGGTAGCATACTATCCAGGACTAAGGAGAGGAGGGTCCCACTGTAATCTCCTCTGATTAGAGGGAGGCATTATATTAAGGTTTAGATGCCACATTTTAGGAAAGATATTGAGAATCTGGAAGAAATACAGAAGGCATTGTTTTCTTGTCATATGGGGACTGCTCTTTCTATATGACTAGCCCACTTCTTTTTCTGCTCCTGTCTTTCTCTGATGACATCCCTTACCCTACTTTTCTTGCACAATCCCTTAGTAATAGATTGCAATTTATTCATACCTGGCATGCACCTCCATGTTGCCCTTTGGGAAACCCACAATTTTTATGTTCAGAGATATGATATTGCATAAGAATATTGATGTTAAACAGATGGGTCTTTGTTTTGGGAGAAAATTGGACTTATTAAAAGGATTTCACAATTTTCCTGAGACAACACAGTCTGCCTTTTTCTGCTTTTAGTTAGTATGCAGTTCTTCATCTAACTGTCTATCTATGGTACTGATGGGGTCATTTCTATAAGCTGTCCTTCCAACAATGTTTCCTAGTCCGAATAATAGGCATTCTTTAGAAGAGCAGGCTGGTTTCAAAAGAGACAGAGGAATTCAAGACCAAATTGCCAACATTCCCTGGATTATGGAGAAAGCAAGGGAATTGCTGAAAAATATCCACTGCTACTTCACTGACCACAGTAAAGCCTTTAACTATTTGGATCACAACAAAATGTTGCAAGTCATCTAAGAGATGGGAATTCCACATCATTTTACTTGCTTCCTGAGGAACCTGTGGGAGGGTCAGGAAGAAACAGTTAGAACCAAACAGAACAACAATCGGTTTAAGATAGGAAAAGAAATACAATAAGGCTAGATATTGTCAACTTATTTATTAAATTTATATGCAGAATATATCATATGAAATGCCAGATCAGAGGAATCAAAAGTTGGAATGATGGTTGCTGGTAGAAATACCAACAATCTTAGATATGCAGATAATACAGCTCTGATGGAAGAAAGTGAAGAATTAAGGTGAAGGAGGACAGTGTAAAAGCTAAGCTGAAGCTTAATATAAAAAAACCTAAGATCTTGTCAACTGGTCCCATCATTTCTTGACAAATAGAAACAGGGTCAGATTTTATATTCTCGGCCTCAAAAATCACTGCTGATGGGGACTACAGCAATGAAATTAAAATACATTTGCTCCTTGGAAGAAAAGCTATGGCAAATCTGGACATCATACTAAAAAGCAGAGACAACATCTTGCCAAAAAAGATCTATCCAGTCAAAGCTATGGCATCTAAGTGGCACAGTGAATAGAATGTCAGACCTGGAGTCAGGAAGACTCATCTTCTTAAGTTCAAATCCAGTGTCATACACTTATAAACTGTGTGACCTTGGACAAGTCACTTAATCCTGTTTGCTCCAGTTCCTCATTTATAAAATGAGCTAGATAAGGAAATGGCAAACCACTCCAGTATTTTTGGCATGAAAACCCCAAGTGAGGTCATGAAAAGTTGGACATGATGAGAAATGACTGCACACAACAAATGTTTTTTTCCAGTTGCAATGAATGACTATGAGAGTTGGACTATATAGAAAACTGAGAGCTACAGAATCTATGCTTTCAAATGGTGGTGCTAGAGAAGACTTTTGAGAGTCTCCTGAACATCAAGGAGATCAAATCAATCAATACTTAAAGAAATTCACTCATATTATTCACCAGAAAGTCACATACTGAAGCTGAATCTTTCATTGGCCACATAATGAGAAGACAGGACTCATTGGAAAAGACCCTGATGTTGGGAAAGATTTAAGGGAAAAGGAAAAAAGGATGGCAGAGAGTGAAAAGGAGATAGTGTCATGAAAGCAATGAACATGAACTTGGTCAGACTCTGGGAAATAATTGAGGGTAGAAGAGCCTAGAGTACTATGGTCCATGGAGTCACAAAGATTTGGATTCGACTGAATCACTGAACAATGACAACAGTAAATTGTCACTTGGATTTTCCTATGTGAATAGTTAACATCAGACTTTTTGGAGTGATTATAAATCTTATTTAAGAAATATTTCAAAGCTTAATGAAATCAATACAATTTCATCCTCAAAGAGCAACATCTACGGGGGATCCTTCTTCAATTTGAACTCCACCATGTTTATGCTTCATGACAATGGGAAATACTTTAGTTAGCATTCATCTCTCTGTTTTTTGCCTCACTGGTTATTAATAATTAGAGGGTCACTGAATGTATAGTGAAGTAAAAAGATCACCAACATTGGAGTCAGAGGACCTGGATTCAAATCCTGGCTGACATTGCCTTGCTAATCTAGGGCAAGTCATATAACCTCTGTAAAATGAAAAGGTTGAACTAGATGACCTCTAAAGTCTCTCTCAGCCCTGAATCTGCTACTCTAAGATCCAAAGTTAGAGATATTGTGGCATTTTTCAAGTAATTTTTCTTGACTTTGACATATGGATAGGTGATACCTTAGAAGAATGCCTTTATGGTGGCATTTTGCTTCACCAAATCAAATTCTTCTCTTTTTTTTTGGTAACCAACAAGCAGAGACAGCTAGATGGTGTAGTGGATAGAGTATTGGACCTGGAATCAGGAAGACCTGAGTTCAAACTTCAACTCAAACACTTAACTAGCCATGTGACCCTGGGCAAGTCACTTAACCTTGATTGCCTCAGTCTCTTCATCCGTAAAATGAGCCAGTGAAAGAAATGACAAACTACTCCAGTATCTTTGCCAATAAAATCCAAAATGGGGTCATAAAGAGTCAGACATGATTGAACAGCAACGAAAACAAACAAGTGCAGTGGAATCTTATACTTTCTACAACTTTCAGTCAATTATATGATGATAAATAATGGGTATGCTATGGAATACTGATTGCAAACCTGCCTGTTCCTTTCTCATAACTTCGATAAGTCTGTTCTTAATGTGTGTATACATTGTTCTTATAAAATTAGTGTAAAAATAATAGGCATATGATTTGGTTGGTATCACCTTTGGGGGGGCATAATAAGGTCTTAATTTTTTCTTATACTTTTGGTATCTTGAGAATCTCAATCCTCTCAATGCCCTCAAAATTATATTGTATCCAGCATGGACCTCTTCTGTGTATATTTGTTCTGATTTAGATGGCCTTTCTATCTTTATTTCTTTGGGAACTTTTGTATGTCCTCACAAATAAGTTATATAAGTAAATTGAAGATAATTGACAGAGAGAAAGCACTGGAAGTAAGTGGGAATGGGAAAGGTTTCTGGAAGAAGGTATTTTAGAGGGGACCTGAGGAAGCCAGGAAACAGAGATGAAGATGGAGAGAATGCCACGTATGGGAGAGTGCCAACGAGAATGCCTGGAGTCAGCGGGTAGAGTATCTTGTGAAAAGGAACAACAAAAAGGTCAGTGTCACTAGATTATAGAGTATATGGTGTGACTAAGGTGGTCAGGAGGAGCAAGTCATGAAGGGATCTGAACACCTAAAGGAGGATTTTATATATTAAATTGGAAGTGACAGGGAACCCCTGGAATTTATTGAATAGGGGGGAGGAAGGCAATGAGATTGTCAGACTTATGCTTTAGGAATATTAATTCAGTAACTCATTGGAAGATTAGCTACAGTGGGCAAACACTTGAGGCAAGAAGACAAATCAGTAGACTATTGCAATAGTCCACGAATGAGGACCTGTACCAGGACAGTGATAATGTCAGAGAAGAAAAGAGGTCATATATGAAAGCTGCTCTTAAAGCAAAATCATCAGAGATGGCAGCAGATGGGATATGAAGGGTGAGAGAGCGAGGAGCAGAGAATGACACCTAGCTTGTGAGCCTAGATGACTCAGAAGAAAAAAGATGGTGATACCCTCAGGAGAAATAGGAAACTTGGAGAGGGGTGAGGATTTGGTGAAGATATCATGAGTTTAGCTTTGGCAGAGTTGAGTTTAAGATGTCAACAGACCATCCAGGTTAAGATATCCCACTGGAGGTATGATGGCAGCTGGCGATGTGAGTCTGGAGATTTAGGAGAAAAGTTAAGGTTGTCCTGAGAATAATCATCATAGAGATGATAACTGAGTGATAATGAATAATAAGTCTAGTGCCTAACACAGCACCTGGTACATAGTAGGCCATCAATAAAGGTTTATTGATTGATCGATACCTTGGGAATCAATCTCTTGACGTATAAAATTGTTGCTTCAAACAGATCTCCTCAGTCCAGCTGCCTTTCCCATCTTTGTTTTATTCCACACCATGTTCATTTCCTCATGGAACACACTTGGGACCATGATGCTAGCGTCCAGATGTAGTTACTCCATTTTCCTTTCATGTTGAAAAGGGTTAGTTATAAAAATCTTTATAGATCTTTCCATATTTTGTCTGTTTGTTGTCTTTCTTCCATATTCACTCCTAAGTGGCCTCAGGATAACTTTGCTTAGCCATGTCTCTCACCATGCTTTCTTTAGCTTATGTTTCCATCCACTGCTGCTTACTCTTCTATGAGGTAATACTGGTCACATTCTTCCACTATCCTTCTCCGTAAGATTCTATAAATGAGTTTATATTCTAAACTGGTATTGCCCTTGGCTGTCATGTCTCTCAGATCAACAAGAAGATTAAATGTTTGCTGACTAGCTTCAGACCCTTTAGTCTCCATCACAGTAATTTATTTACATCAGTTAAATTTCCCTATGAAATTTTAATATCCATTTTGATGTTCATTTCTCCATACATCTGCTGTCAGGTTTCTGTTGTTATTAATCGTATGTGTTGGAGTACAGTCAGAGAATCAAGTTTTGGATTAGAATTTTGCCCATTCTGGCTTTTGTCCTTCACAACCTAGCCCATTACTAACTTTCCAGTCTTCTTACTCTTTATTGTGATTCCCTCCCCCAGGTGCTATTCTGATCCCCTTCCCCTGAAATTACCTTTTGTTTACTTTGTACTTTGTGTAGCATTGGTGTGGTAGGGTGGTAAACAGGGTTATTTAACGATTCCTATGTGCTATGCCACCTCTTATTACTGACTCATTGCCTATGTGGGTTTCCCAGTATAAATACTCTTTTTAGCTAGAAATAGCACTCTGACAAAACACATCAGTGGCAGATCTAGTAAGCTCTTCGCTGAGGATATTCCCCACCCCATATCCTTTCAATCGCGTTTCCAATAAATACACCCAGACTAGCAAAGTCCTGTGCTTAATATCATTTATAAAGAAAAGATTAACTTATAAAATAACAGCAAAAAAAAAAAGGCAATCCGACATTTCCCATGCCCAGATACAGAATTGTCATGTTGGGCCATTTTATCAGCATTGCTTATATCTTAACATTGCCCTGCCCAAAGAGATCCTGCTGCTTTTGCCAATTAGTTGCCCATACTTCCATGTTCCCTGCTCCATTTACACTGTTTTTCAAAGCCTCCTTTTTTCTAGCTCGGTGTTTTTCGTATGTCCTTCCATGATCTCCCTCTTGTTCCTAATGTTGCTTTTTTTTAAAAAAAAAAAGCTTCCCTTTTGTTGACTTTATCATTCACCATTGATCTTTGATCATTCTCAACTTTCAGTGATGAACCTCTTTGGATTTAGCCTTTACCTTGGACAGTAGATTAACCAAGCAAAAATGGGTAACTAGGGATGAATATAAAGGATCAGCATGCTCTTATAATAATAGTGACAGAAGCCCTAAAGTTGAGAATGATCAAAGAACAGTGATGAACAGCCAATAAAAAGAGCACTTTAAAAAAAAAAAAAGCTGTATTGGGGGAAAAAAGGAAATTCAATGAAGGACAGAACAGGTAGGAAAAATGAAAACAAAGGTAGAAGTATTCAACTTTTATTTCTGTGTTCTTTACCAAGAAGGAAAATCTTTAGACACCAAAGATAAAACAAAATTGGCCAAGTGAGTTAAAACCCAGGATGAATGAGATGTAAAAATACTAAATAACTATACTCAATGAGTTCAATTCATTGGGTATTATACTATGATCTTGAGTATTGAATTCTTTTAGGGGGGCCATATTCTAGGAAGGGTTTTGTAGACAAAGATGGTGACACAGCTAAGAATTATTCCATTAAAACACTAGGAGAAAGAACTGGGAATGTCTGGCCTAGAAAATAAAAATCTGGGCGGTGTGGGGGATAAGACTGTTATCTCCAGGAATGTAAAGGGCTGTCATATAGAACGGGCTGAATTCACTCTTCTTGGCCTCACGTGACAGAAGAGAAGGTGAAGTGACTCAAATTTCAGCTTGACATAAGGAAAAACTGACTAATTAGGGTCGAAAGTGGAACGGGATGCATTGGGATACAACATGGGAATTCCTCATTGTCAAAGAAATTCTAGCTGAATAAAAATAGCTTGCATTTATTTAGCACTATGTAAATATTGTTTTAGTTGATTCTCATAATAACTCAAGGAGATAGGTGCTATTATTATCCCCATTTTATAGATAAGGAAACAGGTAAAGTGACTTGCCCAAGGTCATCTAGCTAGTAAATCTCTGAGACTGGATTTGAACTCAGGTCTTCCTGACTCCAGGTCCAGTGTTTTATCTGCTATACTGCTTCGCTGCCTCTAACAGAAGTTGGATTACCACTTAATCCAATGCTTGACAGTTCCACTCAAGAAAGGATCTCAGTGTCCAATACCTTATCTTGCCAGGTGATCTTTAGAATCTTCCTAAGACAATTCAGCTGGAAGTGATTTATTTACCTAGCATGGCACTGGTAGACTGTCCAGGTTTCACAGACATACAACAATGAGGTCAGTATAATGTCTCTGTAGACCTTTGGTTTGGTAGACAATCTAATACCTCCTCTCCCACACTTTCCTTTGGAGTCTCCCAAACACTGATCCAGCTTTGGCAATGAGTGCATCAACCTCACCATCTATGTGTACATCTCTGGAAAGTAACACTGCCAAGGTAAGTGAATTTATTCATAGCATTCAGAATTTCTCCATTTGCTATAACCTATGGTTCCATGTATGACTGGTGTACTGCTAGTTGGTGAAGAACCTCTGTTTTCTTGGTGACAATTGATAAGCCAATATTAGCACAAGCAGCAGAGAACTGCTGCATACTTTGCTGTATCTCAGCCTCACAGGCTGCTTTGAGTGCACAATCATCTGCAAACAGAAAGTTGCACACCAACTTTCCCTCCACTTAGTCTTGGCTTAAAGCCTTTTCTAATTAAATAATTTACCTTCAGTGTGGTAGCTACTTTGATGCCATTTTTATCCTCATGGAAGGCATCTGAAAACTTTGCTGAAAATACCATACAAAAAAACATGGGAGCAAGCATACCACCCTGCTTCACTCCATTGGTGACTGGGAAAGTGAAAAAACATCATCTGTTATCCAGAATCTGGGCAAGCATGCTGTCATGAAACTGATGTACAGTTCTGATCAACTTCTCCAGGCAACCAATTTTTGCCATAATTTTCCACAAGCCCTCATGACTGACAGTGTCAAAGGCTTTTGTTAAATTGACAAACACTGTGTATAGACCTCTGGTCTGTTCCTGGTATTTCTCCTGAAGTTATTAAGCAGCAAACACCATTATCTCATTGGCAGATAATCATCTTACAGGTGAAGGATCAGCCTATTAAGGAGGACTCTGGCAATAATCTTGCCGACAATGTCTAGGAGATATCGTCACAGAACAACCTATTTCCTTTTCCTTTATAGAGATGGACTATGGAAGCATCCTTGAAATCCTGAGAGATAATCTTCTCTTACCATATAACCTGGAAAATTTCTGTCAGTTTTCATGTGAGTAGTGACCTTGTAAATTTCAGCTGAAATAGAATCACCAGAGTCAGCCTCCTCATCTAAAGGATCAACTGTGATTCCAGAGCACTGGCAAAGAATAATAATGCCCACTTCATGGCAAAGAGATGATGGCCTAATATTCTACAGAATAAGAAATGCATTTTTCAATCAATGTGGGAATGTTTTGCTATATTATTCTTTTTTTAAAAAAAATATTTATTTATTTAGCTTTTCAACATTCATTTCCACCAAATTTGGGGTTCCAAATTTTCTCCCCATTTCTCCCCTCCCCCACCCCAAAACACCGAGCATTCTAATTGCCCCTATCACCAATCTGCCCTCTCTTCTAACATCCCTCCCTTCCCTTATCCCCAGCTTCTCTTTTGTCCTGTAGGGCAAGATAACTTTCTATATCTCATTATCTGTATTTCTATTTCCTAGTTGCAAGAACAATACTCAACAGTTGTTCCTAAAACTTTGAGTTCCAACTTCTCTTCATCCCTCCCTCCCTACCCATTCCCTTTGGGAAGGCAGGCAATTCAATATAGGCCATATCTGTGTGGTTTTGCAAATGACTTCCATAATACTTGTGTTGTGTATGACTAACTATAATTCCCTCCATCCTATCCTGCCCCCCATTGCTTCTGTTCTCTCTTTTGATCCTGTCCCTCCCCAAGAATGCTGACTTCAAATTGCTCCCTCCTCCCACTGCCCTCCCTTCTATCATCTCCCCCACCCTGCTGATCCCCTTCTTCCCCACTTTCCTGTATTGTAAGATAGGCTTTCACACCAAAATGAGTGTGCATTTTATTCCTTCCTTGAGTCGAATGTGATGAGTAAGTTTCATGTTTTTTCTCTCACCTCCCCTCTTTTTCCCTCCCCTGAAAAGTCTTTTATTTTCTTCTTTTATGAGAGATAACCTGCCCCATTCCATTTCTTGCTTTCTGTTCCTAATATATTTCTCTCTCACCGCTTAATTTCATTTTTTTAAGATATGATCCCATCCTCTTCAATTCACCCTGTGCTCTCTGTGTGTGTGTGTGTGTGTGTGTGTGTCTGTGTAATCCCACCAACTACCCAGATACTGAAAAAAGTTTCAAGAGTTACAAATATTGTCTTTCCATGCAGGAATGTAAACAATTCAACTTTAGTAAGTCCCTTGTGATTTCTCTTTGCTGTTTACCCTTTCATGCTTCTCTTGATTCTTGTGTTTGAAGGTCAAATTTTCTTTTCAGCTCTGGTCTTTTTGTCAAGAATGCTTGAAAGTCCTCGATTTCATTGAAAGACCATTTTTCCCCCTGAAGTATTATACTCAGTTTTGCTGGGTAGGTGATTCTTGGTTTTAGTCCTAGTTCCTTTGACTTCTGGAATATTGTATTCCATACCGTTCTATCCCTTAATGTAGAAGCTGCTAGATCTTGTGCTATCCTGATTGTATTTCGACAATACTTGAATTGTTTCTTTCTAAATGCTTGCAATATTTTCTCCTTGACCTGGGAACTCTGGAATTTGGCCACAATGTTCCTAGGAGTTTCTCTTTTTGGATCTCTTTCAGGAGGTGATCAGTGGATTCTTTCAATACTTATTTTGCCCTCTGGTTCTAGAATGTCAAGGCAGTTTTCCTTGATAATTTCATGAAAGATGATGTCTAGGCTCTTTTTTTGATCATGGCTTTCAGTAGTCCCATAATTTTTAAATTGTCTCTCCTGGACCTATTTTCCAGGTCAGTTGTTTTTCCAATGAGATATTTCACATTATCTTCCATTTTTTCATTCTTTTGGTTTTGTTTTGTGATTTCTTGGTTTCTCATAAAGTCATTAGCCTCCATCTGTTCCATTCTAATTTTTAAGGAACTATTTTATTCAGTGAGCTTTTGAACTTCTTTTTCCATTTGGCTAATTCTGCTTTTGAAAGCATTCTCCTCCTCATTGACTTTTTGAACCTCTTTTGCCAATTGAGTTAGGCTAGTTTTCAAGGTGTTAATTTCTTCAACATTTTTTTGGGTCTCCTTTAGCAGGGAGCTGATCTGCTTTTCATGCTTTTCTTTCATCTCTCTCATTTCTCTTCCCAGTTTTTCCTCCACCTCTCTTACTTGATTTTCAAAATCTTTTTTGAGCCCTTCCATGGCCTGAGCCCACTGAATATTTACTTTGGATGTTTGGGATACAGAAGCCTTGACTTTTATGTCTTTCCCTGATGATAAGCATTGTTCTTCCTCATCTGAAAGGATGGGAGGAGATATGTGTTCACCAAGAAAGTAACCTGCTATAGTCTTATTTTTTTCCCTTTTTGGGGCATTTTCCCAACCAGTTACTTGAATTTTGGGTCCTTTGTCAAAAGTAGGGTATACTCTGGGGACCTGTAACATATCAGTTCCTCTAAGGTGGCCTAGTCAAGTGTGTGCTGATCTGGGTGCAAGGAAGGATTTTTGTGCCCAGAATCTTAGCAGAGGTTCTTCTCCACAGGCACCTGACGTCCAGTTCCACCAAGCTAGCACTAGGGGGGTGGGATTCAGCCAAGCTGCAGGGGCAGGGCCTCTGTTCAGTGCAAGACAAAGACCAGCTGCCTCAGGGCATCTACACAGGGCTGAGGTAAGACTCAGCTCTTCAGTGCTCCTAGGGGTTTTTACAATCTAGTTATGGTCTCAGGCTGCTGTAGGGGCTGCCCTGAGAACTCCTGCCACCTGCCCTATGTGAAGGCCCTTCTCCCTTCCTGGCCAGCTGAATAAACCCTGTCACTGACCTTTGGCGCCTGTAGGTTGAGGGATCTGCGGACCCTCTGCTGCTGGGACTGGGGATTCCGCGACTGGAGATTCCACCCTGGAGGGCTATTCACGAGCCGTGAATAGCCAAGGCTGGGCTGAGCTCCTCACTCTGATACGCATCCCGTGCAACTGACATTTCCTGTGGGTCTTTCAGGTCACCCTGGGCTGGAAATCTCCTCCACTCTCTTGTTTTCCATTTCTGCTGCTCCACAATTTGTTGAGAGTCCCTCTCTACAGGTGTTTTATGGGCTTGTGTGGGGGCAGCCTCTGTATGTGTGTCTTTCTACTCCACCATCTTGGCTCCACCCCTGCTATATTATTCTTACATAAACATTCTTCCTCCCTTCCTTTCTTCTTCCTTCCCCTTTTTTCCCTTTTCTTCTTCATGGTGGATCATTTAGATAATCAGAGTTCTTAAGTCTTCCAAAATTGTTAATTTTTATAATATTGATGTTACAGTGTAAATCATTTTTCTAGTTCTGATCCCTTCATTCTGCATCAGTTTGTGCAAGTCATTCCATATCTCTTTGAAACTATCTTTTCTCTCATTTCTTATAATACAATTACTGTATTCCATTACATTCATATACCATGATTTATTTAGACAATCCCCTTAGTTTCCAGTTTTTTGCTAGCATAAGAAAAGTTGTTATAAATATTTAATGTTCAACCAAAGAACTAGCACCTAAATAGTGCCCCCAAAATGAATGAGGATCCCTTCTGATATTTCCAGTCATTGTCCAATGATGAGATCCAACAAATCAACTGGTCAACCAACCATTCAACCAAACAAGCAACCCAACAATCAAGAAACCAATATCAACCAAGCAACCACCAAGACTAGTTAAAGAGCTAATAAAGCAAATCATTAATTAATTAATTCATAATTTTCATTATCACTGTCATTACCATTGCCCTATATTCAGTCACCTAACTAGATGTATTCTGGTTATTTGATTGTCCAGGGGTGGGGAACCTGTGACCTTGAGGCCACATATGGCCCTCTACGTTTTTAAGTGTGGCCCTTTGACTAAATCTAAACTTCACAGAACAAATACCCTTAATAAAAGGGGATTTTAAAATAAATAAGAAATTTAATAATATTTAACAAAATAATAATTATTTAGCTTATTATTATATGATAATATATGATATAAATAATATGATAATATTGATAAACATTTAATTAATTTAATAATATTCATTAATAATAAAATTTTATTTAAAAATCCTTTTATTAAGGGGATTTGTTCTGTGAAGTTTGGACTCAGGTAAAGGGCCACACTTGAGGACCTAACAGGCCACATGTGGCCTCGAGGCCACAGGTTTCCCACCCCTGGAAGACTATTCTGACAGCAAACATAATCCCTAAATAAATTATCCTGAAAACTACTCATTCAGTGGCTAAGTATCACTCTAGCCTCCCACTAAACCTAGAATTTCCCCTTCTATTCGTGGCTGTAGCTGCACCTACACAATAACCTGGCTACCCCTGCTTTGAAAAAACCACCCACCAGAATTCTGTTTTCTGCTGTCAGAAAGAGGCTGAATCAGGTCTGAGGGAATTACAGTCCTCAATCTATAGCCTGAATGCTTATACCTCTCCCCCATCCACCCTCTCTGCAGTCAGTAACTAACACTAGTAGCTCAATCAATCCCCACCAGGCTCTACAAGCCTAACACCATAGAAAGGATTTAAGTGTGATTACCAAGGTTCAGCTATTATTACTTTTCGTGGAGAGCTCACCTCTTCCTATTCACAGCAGAAAAGGGCTTGGTAATGGTCGACTTAAAGACCTGTCAAGACGGCATCACTCAAACATAATCCTGGCATATTGTATAACTGCCACAGTTGACTTTGTGTCTGTAATGTTGCTCAGCAGAGGGAGATGGTGTCACTAGAATGGAATCTGGAGGATTCACTCATAATGCAGCCCAACTCCGTGGAGATTACTACATGGCACATCACACATCCACCCCAACATGCATCAAGTCAGAGAGCTGCATGAGAACCAAGACTCTCAGTCTATCAAATGAGGGCTACCAGTTGCTCTGTTTGGGTGAGGAATTCTCTTTTTGTTGTTCTTTGGGAAAGACACTGTCTTGCCCTGATGGTCAGACTTCAAATCCTCAGCATGGATGAATTATCCTTTGACTCTGCGATTTTCCCAACAAAGATAATTGACAAGAAGTTCAAGTCACACAGAGACATTTTGATAGAAAATTAACAATCATAAGATTTTTAAAAAAAACTGACGTAATGGAAAGGTCACTAGATTGAGAGTCAAAAGGTTTAATTTCAAATTTTTGCTCTCCACTTAGCAGCTATGCTACCTTAGGCAAATCATTTAATTTCTCTGGGACTTTGTTTCCTCTTCTGTAAAATGAGATTAGATTAAATGACCCCTTAAAGCTAGATCATTGATTCTACTTGTTTATTACTTTAAATCCAGTGTTCTTTCTTTGTATCATAGTCTTAGGATAAAGTGCTAGACTTGGAGTCAGGAAAACCTGATTTTCTGATTTTAAATCCTGCTTAGGATACTTGCTGATGTGACTTCTAAGGAAGTCACTTAACATGTTTTATAGCCCAAGTTTCCTCCCCTACAGCACAGTGGATAGGGCCTGGAGTCAAGAAGACACATCTTTCTGAATTCAAATCTGTTCTCTGTAATTGACTAACTGTGTGATACTGGGCAAGTCACAGAATCCTGTTTGCCTCAGTTTCCTTAACGAGCTGGAGAAGGAAATGGCAAACCACTCCAATACCTTTGTCAAAAAAAAAAATCCCAAAGGGATCATGAAACATTGGATATGACTGAACAACAGCAGAGCTTCCTTCACTATGTTGTCATGAGGATAACATGAAATAATGCATGTAAAGTGTTATATAAATGTTAGCTATTATTATTACATATGGAAAGTGCTTTGTTAAGCTTTAAAAGCCACATAAAATTTTAGCTATTATGATAATGATTATTACTATGCTACGAGGGCTAATCGGGTGTTTCTCCAATTTTCTAGCATTCATAAATACATGCATAGACCACTTAACATCACTGATTGTGTGAAAGAAACAAATTTACTCTTAATTTGGAGCTAAGATCTGACCAAAATTTTTATTGATTATCAATTTTTTATTAATACTGTAGGCAATTATAAGGCGTATCATTAGTTGGATTTCCCATTAGTCAAGGAATTCTGCTTCCAGCAATTTCAACAAACTGTTGTAGTAAGAGTATTATATAGATGAGGAAATTCAATCCAAAAAAAAGAACAAAGCAAGAAGTTTTAATTAATGGTTTTATAATATTCAAGACAAAGAAACAAACATTAATATGTACAAATCCATGCAAAGATCTGGTCAGTGGTTCTGACCTCTTGAAAGACCCAAGACATTTCCTAATCCTCCCTTTCTTACAAAACTGCTTAACTCTGACAATGCAACGGGGGAGATTTAGTTGTTCCACCAAAAAAAAATACCCTTTTTGTCAGATTGTTAGGGAAACTTACCTTATCGGGTAATTAAGTGCTTTGTAAACCTCAAAAGTAATAAATCTGCTTTGGGCACGAAGGCAAAACCTAGAAAATTCACCTGAAATTATGGGATGGGTGTTATTACTGTATTATTTTTGTTATTGTTATTTTCACTATTTTATCATTCTCATCTTTTATGATAAAGTTCAGAGAGAAATAGCCTGAAGACAATCATTCAAATACTGTTATTATTGTATACCTAAAAGACTGCAAACTGTCATGAAGGTAGATAAAATACTTGTCTCCTTAACTGAAGAAGAGTGGTGGAATGTAAACTCACCTTCTCTAGATTCACTGAAAATATCTTTGTGACAACTGCCATAGTTGAAAGAATGACACAGATGATAGGTACCATTCCTACATGGTTTGAATTTCTTGCCCCAGGTCTTTATATTGTGAAAGCTTTTCATTTCATAACATTTGGAGATTTTGAATATCTGATATGGTGATGTCAATTAAAATTTGTATTCTTAAATTTTTATGCATCAGAATTCTCAAAGATATTGGCAGAGTGGATAGAGCACTGGGTTTGGAATTATGAAGACTCTTCTTCCTCAAGTCAAATTTGGCCTCAGACACTTACTAGCTGTGTGACCCTGAGCAAGTCACTTAACCCTGTTTGCGTCAGTTTCCTCATCTGTAAAATGATCTGGAGAAAGAAACGGCAAATCAGTATCTCTGCCAAGAAAACCTCCAATGGGGTCATGAGGAGTTGGAAATGGCTGAACAACAAGAAATTTGTAGTATGAAAATTTGTCATCTGGTAATTTATGAAAAATATTGAGCTTCTTGTGAATAATTCTAGTCATTTGATCAAGGCTTTCTAGGTATCTAGTAGATTTTTGCAAAAACCTGAAGGGATATGCTGCACAGTTTCCACTACTTCATTGCATAATCTGCGTTGACCAAAAAGTCTGGGCTCCTTAAAGAAGATCTTTCTGTAATTTCTGCTGGCAGTAATCTGATCTTAAATGACTACTATAAACCACTCCACTTTTCTAAACAAATCTCCATGACTCAGGCATTTGTTGGATACTACTCTGTCAACAACATATTGTTGATTGAATTTATGAGTATTTCTCATGTAGCACTTATTGATTCCACTGCTAGATGTTAACCATTTCACTGGCTTTATCCAGAGATAAACCACTTTTGGTTATGATCGACAAATCCAATAGTGTATTTCTGTCATCAGCCTCTACTATTGTTTTGTAAAGTGAGATCTGTGTATTCCAAAAATGTTTCTGTACATTTTTAACCTTTTATTGTGTACTCAAGAACATCTGTCAGTCTTCTTCATCCTTTTTGACAAGAAAGTATTCCTCTTTCTATAGTGACTGAGGGTTGATGAGGGAAGCTAGATGGTGCGGTGGCTAACGTGTCAGGCTTGGCTTCAAGAAGACTCATCTTCTTGGGTTCAATCTGGCCTCCGATCAGTGTGACCCTGAGCAAGTCACTTAACCCTGTTTGCTTCAGTTCCTTATCTGTGAAACAAATTGGAGATGCAAATGGCAAACCATTCCAGTATTTTTGCCAAGAAAGCCCCATAAGGGGCCATGAAGAGTCAAACACAACTGAACAACAGGGTTGATGAGCTCTATATTTTGTTAATATTACACGGCTTTTGTTTGGACCTTTCTAGAGTCATTGCCAACCATTTTACTAAGTCAAAAGACTGGGATTGCATAGGTTCAAATTGTGTTCTATCTTCCCATTAAACTTCAATCTTAAGACATCAGTCTCATGTTACACTCAGTCTCAACTTTTTCTTTGATAACCTTGTGTTCAAAAGGTATTTGTAAGCATTGCCTTCATTGTGTGTTTCAATTGACCTCCCAATTCAAGCTCAAAATCTTCATGAAGCCTTTATCTTTGCTTGGTACACTTTAAGAAGCTTGTACTTATCAAGTCTGAGTGGCATTTTGATATCACTGGATTAAATGCCCACAAACTAAGATAAATCAAATAATTCGAGGCTTGAAATTTTTTTAGTATTCCCCTTTTGATGTGAAAACCATGTTTGGCTCTATTCAGGAGTGATCATAATGGAACTTAGTGAGCTTAAACTGTCTCCTTGGAAGATACCTCTTTTTATATCAACTATTCTTGACCTTCTTATATTGCCATATGTTGCTTCCCATGTAGACACTAAATGCCACCATATTCTCTCTCTGATTAATTCTATTTCACATATTTGTAGTATGATTAATCCATGAGCATAGAACTGAGTCAAAGGCTTTACAATAATCAATGAGAGCCAATATATTATTTTATTTTAAGTATTTATGGATTTTTAGTGTTATAAGCTATGAATACTTAATATAAAATACATAAATATATAATTGGCCTATATTTGGAGGGGTCACCAGCATTTGCTTCTTCTAGTAATAAACATATGATTCTCTCTTTTAAGGAAGATAGAATCAAGCTTCAATCAGAGAAGAGAATTGTTGGAATTCATATACCACTGTGAAGCACTGGTTGTAAATTTTATCTGCCTCCATGGCTTTCTATTTTTGCAGAAAAATGAATGTCAACTACTTTCCTTGATGTAACCATTTGGTAATTCACTGTATTAGCAATCCACAAGCTTTCTCATTTGTGCTTGATCCAACCTGTGCTTCTATTATGTTGACCTTATTTCCACAAGTTTTTCTTAAAGTTTCTCTTTCCTCTAATTTCTTTGCTTCTCAAATGTCCATAGTAGCATTTTTTAAATGCTGTTTGTCTCTTTTGTTTTTTTCTCTACTTCGAGTCCTTGAGGCACCTAAGAATCTCAGTTGAAAGGGACCACAGAGATTTAGTCCAACCTAAACAGGAGTTCTTTCTGCAACACACTCAACAAGTCAACTTTTGCTTCGCTGCCACTTTTATGTCAACAACTGGGGAACATCTTTGTTCTCTGGAATCCCAGTTTGTCATTATGTCAAGCAGAATTCTAAAGTTTTTTCGGAGTTGTTTTTCTTCATAATGTTATTATAACATAAATTGTTTGCCTGGTTCTGTTCACTTCACTTTGCATCGGTTCTTATGACTGCCCAGGTTTCTCTGAAATCTTTCCTTTCATCATTTCTTATAGCACATTGCATTTATGTACCATAATTTGTTTAGTCATTCTATTATTGAAGGATGACCTTTTAGTTTCTAGTTGCTTACCATTGCAAAAAATGCTGCTATATTTTTGTACATAGGAGTTCTTTCCCTTTTCTTTGATGTCTTAGGGGTATAGACTTAGTAAGGGTATCAAAAGATATGCATAGCTTAGTTCCTTTTGAAGAATAGTTCTAAATTGCTTTTCAGAATGGCTATACCAACTGACAGTTTCACCAACAATGCATTTATATGCCTATTTTCTTGTAGATCCTCCAACAATTATATTTTTCCTTTCCTGTCATCTTTGTCAATCTGATGAGTATGAGGCAAAACCTTAGATTTGTTTTAATTTGCATTTCTTTAAAGATTAGTTATTTGGAGCATTTTTTCACATAACTACTCGAAGCTTGAATTTCTTCCCTTGAAAACTGCCTTTCACAAACTTTGACTAAATATTCATCTACCGAGAAATAACTCTAGTTCTTATAAATTTGAACCAGTTCTTTGTATATTCTGGCTATGATGCTTATATCCAAATATTTTCCCCAGTTACCTATTTCCCTTCTCATTTTAACTGCATTGTTTTTGCCTGTGCAAGAAAAATTAATTTTATATAACCATAATTGTCTTCTTATTTTCTGTGATCCTCTATATCACTTATTTGGCCATGAACTCTTCCCTTATTCATAGATCCAAAAGATAATTTCTTCATTGCTCCTATAATTTGCTTATGATGTCAGGGTGAGAGTATGAAGAGATCAGAGTAGACAAGGCTACATGAAGAAGGTAGAACTTGAATTGGCTCAAGATTTTGACATATGGAAGAGAGGAGGAAGGGCATTCTAGTTGGAAGGAATAATGAGAACAAAGATGAGAAGATAAGAATGAACACAGTTTGTGTAGGGATCCTGAGGAAGCTGGTATGACCAGGGTAGGAAATGTGGAAGGAAAGAAGAAATATCATAATTTAACCCTAAGTCACCCTGTCTGAAGTTCTTACCTTTCTGTAGTTGGTCCTTACTAAAATCAGGGAGGAAATGAAATTGAGCGAAGGAAGCAAGAAGACATGAGACCGATGCCAATAGCACCCCCTCCCTCCCCGCAAAGGCATTAGCTATTTCCCCACTTTGAGGAAGCATACGAAAGCATAGTGAAGGTTTCTGGGTAGGTATTTCCTAAATTAGCCTTTACACTGTAAGGGTAGAGCTGATTATGTTGAAAGGAGGCAAAGCAAAAAAATAATCAAAAAAATCTTGACACTAGAGTTGGAAGACCTGGGCTCTGGAAAGACTTCCATGAACTGATGCAGAGTGAAGTAAGCAGAACCAGAAGAGCACTGTACACAGTAACAGCAATATTGCATGATGATCAGCTGTGAATGACTGACTCAACTCTTCTCAGCAATACAATGATCCAAGGCAATCCCAAAGGACTCACGATGAAAAATACTGTCCACTTCCAGAGAAAGAACCAATGCTGTCTGAATACAGACTGAAGCATGTGATTTTTCACTTCCTTTTTTTGTTTGTTTGCATCTTCTTAAACAAAATGACTGATATGGAAATACTTTTCATGATTGCACATGTATGATCTATAGTATACCGCTTATCATCTCAAGGGGAGGTCAGGGGAGGTAAAGAAGGAGGGATAAAATTTGGAACTCCAAACTTTAAAAAAAACCCAATGAATATTAAAAATTGTTTCTACATGTAATGGGGGGGGGAATAAAATATTATTTTTTTTAAAAAAAGAAGAACCTGAGTTCAAATTTCACTTTTGGTGCTTACTGCTTCTGTGACCTTGGCAAGTCACTTAAACTCCCTGGGTCTCCGTTTCTTTATGATGAGATCATTGAGCTAGGTGGCTTTGGAGGTTCCTTCTTGCTCAAGATTCATGATGATCATATGACTTTTTAGTAACAGAGAAGTTTGCTGTGAGGCATTTGATTTACTAGATGGATTTTCCTTTGTATTTATGTTTTCCTACTCCATGCATCCCTATGAAGCTTTTGTGCACAGGAATGTGCTGCAAGTTGCATGAGGTCTTAGGCACAGAGTCTATTAAAAATGCTGAGTGATGAGAGTCTTTTATGTCAGATATTGAGGGATTCTGGCAGGTAGTTGCTATAGCAGAACCCACATAATTCCAATAACTCAACTCAGCCCTAGAGCTCTGGGAGAATTACCAATTCGACCAATACAGCTGATTTCTAAATCGCCTCTGTTCCCACTTTCACTTCTGACCTAGGTGTCAGCAAACCATTCTTCCTTTAGTTCAGCCAAGATAAATTTGTATGGTTGTTTTTCTAAGGATTCTACTAAGCAACTAAGAAGAAAAGAAAGCAAAACAAAATATAAAAATGAGCACTGACAAGTTTATAGAGCACAGAAATCTTATCCTAAGTGAACTCTGTTCTTGCTCCAGGTTGTCTTGGCTGGCACCATTTAAAGGAGGTCCCCAGCACCATCCTTAATCCTTGCTTCAATCTTGTCTAACATTAACAATCCCTTAGCACTTTGTTGTTTACAAAGCATTTTCGTATTCATTGCTTCCTTTGATCCTTCCAACAGCTCTGTGTGGGAAAGCAAGGAAGTTGTTATATACCCCATTTTACAGATTAGTAAACAGACTAAAAATTAGGCAAGTTGTCCCCCAATTAACTTACACTTACCGTCAGTATAATAGGTGATATTGCTATAACACTTTTAAGTTGGCAAAGCTTCTACAGATAGTCCATCATCAAAGGGTCCTATGAAGTAGGAATGGCAGAATAGCCTTGGAACTCATTTCTTTGTTAAGTGTTCTTTCTATTAGAAAACAGTGCCCTCTGGGGAAGCTCCATGCCTTCATCGACTGTTCTTGGCGAGCCTCATTTCTCTCGCTGTGGCTCTTAATAACCAAACACCATTATCCCCTTGAGCCTCCCTCAAGCTTGATGATCCTTGCTAGGGTCAAGGACAGACTTGGCTTTCTCTGCCTACCTCATAATCTCGGCCCAGATGGGAAGTCTTTCTCATTTCCTAAAAGGAGATTCTAATTGTCTGCTCTTTGACAGAGTTGAGGTCCTCAAGCCCGTAAATAACCATTCCCAGCCCAGGTTTTCAGTTCCAACTACTTCCCAGATCAGTTTCTAGTGACTCATCTTCCAAAGCCCATATCCCACTCCTCAAACTCCCAAGAGTTTTACAATATCAAATTGTTTTGGATAATTCCCAATTCAACAAGCACTTGGTAAAACCATGCTATGTACCAGTCAGAAAAGCAATTTCTTACAGTGAAGAGAGAGAGAGAGAGCTCTCATCAGGATTAAGCCTCACCTCTGACAAATCCAAGCTGTGGGACACTGAGCAAATTACTTACTACCTCAATGCTCTAGGCAAGTCTCTAAGATTATGAACTGTAGGGAATATGTATAGGGGGTTCTTTATGGAGGGGAGAGGTCCCTATACCAATGATATTAAAGATCTGGTACATAATAAATGTGCTGGGCACTATTCTAGGCCGTGTGTCTCTCAGTCTCCATCTTTGTCTCTGTCTCTGATTCTCTATCTCTCTCTCTTTCTGTCTCTCTGTGTCTCTTTCTAACTCTCTGTCGTCTGTCTCCATGTCTCTGTCTATCTCTCTCTGTGTCTCTGTCTGTGTGTGTCTCTATTTCTGTAATCTCTGTCTGTATCTGTCTCTCTGTCTCTGTCTCTCTCTGTCTCTGTCTTTCTCTCTCTCTCTGTCTCTCTGTCTCTGTCTCTCTGTCTCTGTCTCTGTCTCTCTGTCTCTGTTTCTCTCTCTCTCTGTCTGTCTGTCTCTGTCTCTGTCTCTGTCTCTGTCTCTGTCTCTCTCTCTCTCTCTCTCTCTCCATCAGCTGAGGAAGCCCAGTCTGTCAACTCCACTCAAGTAACATTAACTACCTCAAGGACTAAATGTCCTTAACCTACGGTTGCTTTACTTTAAAATTTGAGTTTATTCAATATGGCATCCATCTTAAGCCCTTTCTCTTCATTCCAAGAGCCTTTGACATATATGTTTGCATACATGCCCATGTGTGCACACACACACTCACACACACACACACTCCTTTCTACTACTCTCTGACAATAAGGTGACCCTTCTCCTTACCGAGGTCAAGCTCTCTACATGTGCCCTCGATTCCATCCCCTCCCATTTTATCCAGTGGATTGCAACCTCAATCACCATCTCCCTTCTCTCTAATCTTTAATCTATATCTGTTTCCAAGATCTGTATCCAGTTCTGATCTCTCTCCTGAGTCCCTAATCACCAATTGCCTACTGGACATTTCAAATTAGATGCCCCAGAGACATGTCAAATGCAACATATTCAAAACAGAATTCATAATCTTTCCTACAAGCCCATTCTCCTTTAGAATTTCCCAGTTTTCATCAAAGATACCACTATTCTCCCAGTCTTGCAGATTCTGTCAAATGGACAGATCTAGCCTCTAATCTGTGGATGGCTGGAGTCAAACAGAGCAGCCTAGAGACAGAAGAGTCAGGAATCAAATAAAAGTTTAATTTCAAACTGAGGGAAACAACTTGTAAGCAAGGACACATATGCCAGATCCTCGCCCTTAGTGGGGACACCCAAGGCAGTGTGGGGAGATCTCAGTACTTATACCAATGGTTTCGCAGTGAGTTGTAGCCCTGGCAGTGATGGGTAACAGCAACCATGAGACAAGTCTGATTCGTAATAGGGCTTCACAAGCTGAACGTGGATACAGCAGGTGCTTGTCTGAGCTCAGAAAACACCTGGTACTGGTCGAAGCAATACAATGACTATATGAAACAATTCTGGGATTTTACTGGGGCTGAGATCATCCAGAGAGTGAGCGTAAAGGATTGTTGTTATGCCAAGGTCAGGGCACAGCCTGCTTTCTGGACCTTGACTCTGGAAAACAAGGTGTCTCCCAATATGTTAATATTTCATAACTTTGGCATTAAACTCAATTCCTCAGTCTCCATCACCCCAACACAATCAGTTTCCAAATTTGACCATCTCTGCCTTCAGAGTCTCTCACATCTGACCCCTTGTCTCTACTCACACAGCTACCCCCTTATTTCAAGCCTTCATTACTTTTAAACTAGATTATTTCAATGACTTTCTAATTACTTTCTCTGCCTCAAGTTTCTCCCCAATTAAGTCCACCCTTCACACTGTTGCCAAAAGTGATTTTCCTTAAGCATAGATCACCGCCCCCCTCAATAAATACCAGTGGCTTTCTATTGCCTCATTTATTTTATTTATATCCCCAGTGCCCAGTATATTACCTAGCACAGAGTAAGCACTTAATAAATACTGATTGATTGACTGGATCTTGGTCCCAGAAACAGAGTTCCTACAAAGCTGACTGCCTGAGAAATTTTATTCTACAGCCTTCAGCACAGGGCAGGTGTCCTTTAATTCCTCATTCTACTCTCCCATGGCTGCCAGCTCTGGCCAGGTCATAACATCCTAGTTCATCTTTCTGCCTACCTCCAGTCCTTCCCAACCCATCATTATACTATTGACCCAGTTAATCTTCCTAATAACCCCCTATCATCATGTCTTTCCTCTATTCAAAACATTTTTTAGTTGTATCCCTCTTTCTATGCCAACAAAATAAAATAAAAATTCCCAATCCTGACATTCAAGGCTTTCCACAATCTTATTCTAGTCTACCTGCACAACCTTATGTAATACATACTGTTTCTCTTAACATAATCATTACATTTGATTGTAAGATCCTTGAGAGACAGAACTCTCTTTTGTTTCCTTTTGTATTCCCAGCGCTTAGCACAGCATCTGACACACAGGTGCTTAAAATAAATGTTTACTGAATGAATGAAAAATAGGAATTCTTCATCTCCCATTCTTTACTTGTCCTCTCATCCTCTGATCCTTTGCTCACATCATCTCCAAAGTCTAGAATGCATTTTCCTCACAGCCCTATCACTATCTGTTGAAATCGCTAACCTTTCATTAGGATTTAAATCCTCCTTTGTGAAGTCTTCCATGATTTTTACCACCACCAATCCACTCCCACCCCACCATCTCCAAAGACGAAAGTTGTCTTTCAGTCTCGTATCCTTGCTCATTCCCCCAACAGAACGTAAGCTCATTGGCAGTATCCTACATTCTAGGCACAGGAAACATATAAGCAAAAGTAATAGGAAAGAGCAGGATATAGAAGACAGAAGACAGTTCAATCTGGCTAGAGGGTACAATACATGGAGAGGAGTAATCCAAGCAGACTGGACATGAAGGATGTCTCTAGACAGTGGAGGGTTTTGAATGCCCTCCCCTAAAGAAATTGCAACTATAAGGAGTAAGCCATAGGAATCTCTGAAGATTTTGGAGTAAAGGAGTGATGTGACCTCATAACATAAAAAAGGTTGTTCAAACAACTATCTGAAAGACAAATAGGGGAGGGGAGAAGGGTAGAGACAGAAGACTTCAAGAAGTATAAGCACAAAAGAATTTTAGACACTAACTTCCCCAGAAATTGGAGGTGAGGAGGGTTATTGACAGAGCTGACCTGTTTCACAGTTAAAAATACTCAAGTATAGGATCAAAGTGGAATGAAATACCTGTCTAAAACTTTGCAGCCAAGAGAATCCTGTAGGAAATTTTAGCTAGAAAGTATGAAAGCAGTCTGCTTTTCTATAACTCTTTAAAGCTTACAAGGTACTTTAAATACATTCATTTAATCCTCATAGTGATATTATAAGGTAGATAGTTCAGATATGATTCTCCTCATTTTACAAGTGAGGATGGTATAATGACTTTCCTAAAGCCATGTGGCTAGTAATGGTTAAATTCCCAAGAAGGGTCCTATAAGGAAGCTATGGAAAACAAGACTGAAGAAGGTTGGGGTCAAATTATGGAAGACTTTAAATGTCAAGTTGAGGAATTCAGCCTTATCTCCAGAAAAAAAAAGGGGAGTCATTGGAGGTTTCTGAGAAGAGTAGGGACACAGAAAACTTTCACATATGTAGTAACAACTTAGGTACTCCTTGTGGTACCCTGAGGTAATGGTTAGTCAATTTCTCTGAATTAAGTAAATTATTTTATATCTAATCTTTTGCAAGTTCGTTAAGACTAACCATTACTATTATAATAGATTCAAATGACCCTTTTCCCTCATGTCAAAACTTTAAAAATTTTAAAATCCAAGAGGAGATGGATAGTAAGGAATTTTTTTTTAGTTTACATACATATGGTATTTTATATACCATGTGCTTTAAAAGACTCAATATATAACATTATCTCATTTGACCCTTACAAAATACTCTGTAGGTAGATATTACTGGTAGTATTAGGACTAGCACCTCTGGTGTGAGTGTGTCAAGCTCTCTTTAGGGCTATTCATCCATCTTTGATGTCTATCTGACACTTAACTCTCACCTGTGGCTCCAGAAACCATAGCATACTCGATGGCCATATCCCAGTAAACCATTTCAGCAAATGGGCTAAACCAGGTTGAGGTTAACCAATGTCAAGGGTATCTACCCCAAGTATATAAAGACTTCCCCCAGCAGAAAGGGAAGATGAGAACAATTTGTTACAACAACCATGAATAAGGCACTGTGGAGTGTTTAGAGTTTGGTCAGACATTGAAGATGCCAAGGTCATCCACCGCATCCTGGGCCATTGCCTGTCATCTTGACTTTGGTCTTGCCACTGGACTTTGATGACTCTGGAAGACCAAGCAAAGCTGATGACTTTGTGTGACTACCTCACTTAAATCCAATTCACGTGTGAGTCAAGACACCTTGTGATGTCACTAATCCTCTCTGAGAGGGATAAAAGGACAAACAACAACATAGGTAGGAGAACTAAGCCTCAGAGTGGTTATATAATTTGCCCATATTTACATAGCTAGTAAATATTGAAGACAAAACACTAGAAGAAATAGCCTTCCAACATCTTGAGGAAGTGGCATTTAAATGTGAGGATTGCCAACTCTTACAGAATGAGATTCTGAACTTCAAATAGTCAGGATCATCCCAGCAAGGGGACATGCTGTGAAGTAAGGGGATAGCTCAATCTTTCTCATCCACTTCTAGCCCAGAGATCTTGCTGAGGGAATGCTATTAGGGGATGAACACTAACTTTGTAATTTGGATGTAGGTGGACTACAATGAACCCAGTGTGCTGTTTAGCCCAGCCCCAGTGAGGAAAAAATGACTGTCCAATTTACTTTCTGTTTAATTGGAAGAGTCAGGGACGGCAAGGTGGGGAATCAAACCCCACAGCTATATGGCCTTCATTGTAGAATGATACATTTAATGACTCCACAGTCCAGTGCCATAAACCCAGCTCTATTTGCCCCAGTAATGCAAATGATTAATGTCAGCTCTACAACTTACTCAGGGTCTCCAGGAAATTGGAGTAGATGAATTTAAGAGAGAAACTTCTTGTCTAAACAGAACTACTTTAGAAAATAAACACTCCAGAACTCGACGGTAAATACAGATATTTATGTTGAACGAAAGTGGAAATATGAATTTAATAACATGGAAGGTGGACGTTTTTCCCCCTTTACCTTTGGGAACTCATGCTATTCAGAGACTTTCAGAATGAACAATTTCACCTGTCCTTAGGTAGCTGATGAATCTGAGCCCTACTGAAACAGGCAAGGTCAAGTTGGATGGAAACTAAGCGTACGATCCATATATCTACACGGAAGACTTTGAGGTTATCCTTGAAAGCTTCCGGAGACAGTAAGGTACTAATTCTAGCTTATGTTCAATTGTCTTAAACTTTCACTTGTTCATGTCCCCTTTATTAATTCCCCAGAGATACATCTGCAGACTCCCAATTCAGTGATCTTTCCTATGCCATGGTACTAGTGCTCTGACTGTAAATTTTGTTTTAATTTGCTTCAATGGATAAATAATATCATTAGTGTGAATACTCTCCACATGAGCCCAGGTCACAACCCATCCATGCCTTCTCATTCTCATCCATGTTTTTCTGAAATATTTGAAAGGAATTATGCCAGTAAGTCTTCCTTTTATCCTTTTGATGTTCATGGACATCAGTAATGCATCCTCGCCTCCACTTTAACCACCAGGCTATCCCACCTTTTCTGGTCATACACATCTTCAATTACATCCTTTAAATTACTCCTATTATTGTTCACAAGTCATGGTTGATAACATGTTATAGTCTATTTATACTTATTACATTTCTTTCCATTCTATGTTGATTTGATCACAGTGTTCCATCACTGAGATAATATTGACTTTTGGGGGAGTGGGCCAGTGGGGTAGTGCTTCACAGTTTTCCAAATGCAATCTAGGCCATGCTCTTCCAGCTACTAAATTCTGGTCTAGCTCAGATCATCTGTAGCATTTTTCAAGATATATACATATATATGTATGTGTGTATGCATGTGTATGTATATACCTTGATGAATTAAAACAATAGATTGCCCATGAGATATTCTGTAATTTGGAAAACATGTGTTCTTCATCCACTTTGTTTATCTAGTATCAGTGACTAGGCTTATGTCTTCTCAATGGGTTTCATTGAAATAGATGCAACTTACAACCAACACAATGTGTTCTACGAATAAGAGACTTGGATAATCTAAGACTAATAAATATTGGCTACTATCGTTATCATTTTTATTATCACTACACTTTTTGATTAATCTAGTCTAGATAGTCCAACTGGAATGAAGGATCTACAATGGGAAAATATTGACAGAGCATCATAGATGGAGAACATAAGCTGTTGAGAGAAGGCTTTGAATAGCAGGCTAAGAAATGTGGACATGACTTTATCAAATATGGAGCCAATGAAGATTTTAATTGTTTTAATTTAAGATGTGTATGATCAAAAAGGCAGGGTGACCATGTGATTAGAGTAGGGGATCACAGTACAAACTTCAGGATTTTACTGGTGTCTGTGAAAACTGAAAGAATCAAAGGAAGATTTATCGAACATGGCAGATTTTGGGTATTTGTGGAAAACATGGATAAGAATGATGAGGCATGGATGGTTTGTGACCTGAACTGATGTAGAGAGTACTCACAGTAACAATATTATTCGCCCATTCATACAAATCAAAGCAAAATGTATTAGCTCTAACTAGGTAGTAGTACTATGGCATAATGGAAAGATTACTGTATTGGGGGTCTGCAATTGTATGTTTAAATCCTGGCAACCCATTAAACAAAGAAAAAGGTAAATGACCTTCATATCTATGTGCTCTTCTGTGGAAAAACATAAATCATAATCATTTTGTAACATTTTGATGGTCTAATTCCCCAACCTGATTAAAGATCCAATAGTAGAATGCCCCCAACTTCTAGTGAAGAAGAAATAAAACATAACAAACTAAAGAAGGACTCAGTAAAGTGGGTGCTCTCACCCACTGTTTAGCAACTATTTGTTGTCCTTGGATTGAAAGACCCTGAAGTTTTGTCCAAAAGGACTTCTTTCACAATCTTTCACAAACGTAAAACGGATCACTTCCTGTTGTGTTCTGCTCTTGAACACAAAATGTTTTCTTATTCTGATAATAAATTCTATCAGTTGAATTCCAAATACTCCCCTTTTTTTCCTTCATTGATCCCATTTTTTCCCTACTCTTCATTTTTCCTGAAATGCTTTATCTATTGTAAATGGCTACAGAAAGTTGCTGATAGGCTGTACATTTTCAGTAGACTATGAAAGATTCTAAAATCAGACCTGTATCCTAGGTAGCTGGAGCTGCTATCAGCAAGAAACCAGTCTTCCTTTACATGATAATAAATTTCTTTGCTTTCATTTTGGCCTCCTATCTTTGACCTGCAATCATTGGACCTTCACTAACAAGTATGCCTTTCCCAAGAGGTCCCACACCTCTCAGTCAAGAGAATTTCCCAACATATTCCTTTTTTTACTTCTTTAGTAACAATGCCCGTCACTGAAGGGGACAGAGACAGCTTTCCGTTTGGCTGTTTGACTTCGGAGGTCTGTATAATGATGTTCCACAGCTTGATCCAACCAAGATAACCAGGTGTGTCTGGGGCAATATTGGATGCCTAAGACTGGGGGCGTGCCAAGAAGAAATTTAGAATGTCCCTCCACCATGGTAGTCACCTTCTCTCATTGCTGCGTTCCTTCTGGGACCTCTATTTTGGGGATGGACCCAGGCCAGTTATGCATCATTCCCTTTCCAGCTATGCTTCTGAGTCCTTATGCCCCTCCCCACCCCCACTCATCCTCCTTCACCCACTCTTTAGTTCCCTTTTATTTATAGTCTTCCTCTATTAGAATGTCAACTCCTTTAGGGTAGGTAATTGCTTTTTTGCTTATATTGTATCCTTAGCACTTAGCACAGCACCTGGCATATAGTAAGCATTTACTAAATGATTGTAACATGACTTTTAGAATCACTCAGTTTTTAGCAACATCTGTGGGGTAACAGAAAATGGAGCACAGAATGATAAGAATCCATTTTTTGAGAAGAGACTGGATCTCCCTATCCACCCCATTCTGGAAGTACAAGGGCTATTCACAGACCTGATCCCATTACACCATGAGAGTTTTGACCTCCTCTATTTCTAACCTGGACTGGTGTATCCCTCCTTAGACAACCTGGTGCCCCCCCCCCCCATCACCATATTGATGCCAGTCAGTATAGACAGTTGATTAACTTAGACCCCTGGGACTCAGATCTCCTGAGCTCTAGAGATCCACTATCTCAGCCTCCCTGGGAGCTGGGATTATTGGCAAGTACAGCTATGTCAAGCTAGAATCCATCTTTTTTACCATTTTGTGGTAGATAGGGCAATGGACTTAGAGCCAGAGAAATCTGGTTCAAATCCCACTTTATGTGAATGTGTGATGCTGGACAAATCCTTTAACTTAGGGGACAACACAGAGAGACCCCAGTTTCCTCATAGGTAAACTCAACAATTTCTCAGATACCTTCTAGCTCTAAATTTATGATCTCTGATTAATTTAGTTGTTAGTTTTCTAAATGAGATCCTAATCCAAGGATCAATGATTTTATATAGAATACTAGATTAGAGCCCAGGGTCATATCATAACTAAATGTAAAAAGTGGTATTTGAACCCAGGTTTCCCTGACTCAAAGGCTGTAACTTTATCTACCATACCACTTCTCATACTATTGGAAAAACTAAGTCACAGCCATATTGGCATTCTTGTGATAAATAAATCCAGAAATCTGGAAGAAGTTGAAATCAAATAGAAGAATGATCACAGTTCTCCTTGGATGCGCAAACAAAAGGGTTGGCAGGCATGATTTCATGATGTGCCCAAAGTCAATATGAACCACGAAGGACATCATGCAAGATGAGCAAAAACAAGAAGGTCAACAGGAGGTTAATTGCAGCTTATATAACAAACATCTGTAAGAACAAGAGGTAGAGAAATTATAGGAGCAACTCAACAGAGCCTCCAAACCAAATCAATACAAATCTTTGATCCTCAATGGCTTCAGTGCAAACTTAGGCACAAAGGTTGATGGCAAAAATTATGCTGTAAAATATGATTCATTCTGAAGGAATGCAAGAGGTTGGAAGCTAGTACACTGTTTAGGAAACTTACCTCAAAGTAGACTGTCTTTTTTTAATTACTGTTTTATTATTTTAGACTAATTAACTAAAATTTATTTAATTAATTAAATTTAAATTTTAAAATTCATTTAAAAAAAGGAAAAAGACTGATATGTACAAATATATTTATAGTAGCTCTTTTTGTGGTGACCTCAAACTGAAAATTGAGGAGATGCCCATCAATTGGGGAATGGCTAAGCAAGTCGTGGTGACTTGTGGTGAATGTAATGGAATACTATTGTGCTATAAGAAATGACGAATAGGTGGACTTCAGGAAAACTTAGACTTATAAGAACTGATACTGAGTGAAATGAGCAGAACCAGGAGAATATTATATATAGTAACAGCCACCATATGTGAGGATTATTTTTGATAGACTTAGTCCTTCACAGCAATGCAAGGACCTAAAACATTTCCAAAGGACTCGTGACACAAAATGCCATCCACATCCAGAGAAAGAACTGTGAATTGGAACACAGAATGAAGCAGACTATTTTCTCTTTTGTTACGTTTGGTTTTGTTTAGATTTACTCATGCTTTCTCCTGTTCATTTTAATTCTTCTGTGTAACATGACTAATGTGAAAATGTGTTCAATGAGAATGTATGTGTACAGCCCATATAAGATTGCTAGCCAAGTTGGAGAGGGAGAAGGGAGGGAGAGGGGGTAAAATTTAAAACTTATGGAATTTATTGTTGACAATTGAAAACAAATAAATAGATAAATTTGGAGGCGAAAAACAAGGGTTGTCACTACCCAGTAGCCCTCACTTCTAATAGAACTCTCCCTTTTAGCTAAGAACTAGAGTTAAGCCAATCCAACCATATACACTTGGAATTCTTGATGGAGAATGTGTGCCTCATACCACACCTAAGGACCCCACCTCTCTACCATTAGTCTCTGTCACTGAGGTTGAGCATTGCATTGATCAGAGTTTTTCCCTCTGTGTCATTCTCATTATTGTGGACACTGGGTAAATTGTTGTCTTGTTTCTTATTATTTCATTTGTACCGGTTCATGTATACTTTTATTCAACAAGTATTGAATATTGAAGAAGTATTATCCTGTACTTGTCCCTGTGCTAGACACCAAATACACACACACACACACACACACACACACACACACACACACATACCTGTCCTCAAGAGGCTTATATTCTACTGAAGGGAAACAATAAAGACACAGATAAGTAAATGAAAGGAATATACAAAGTACATACAGATGAGGGCAGCTAAGTGATACCACAGCGCACAGAGCCCTCCGGAAGTCAGGAAGATTCATCTTTGTGAGTTGAAATCTGGCCTCAGACACTGACTAGCTGTGTGACCCTGGGCCAGTCACTTAACCCTGTTTGCCTTAGTTTCCTCACCAGTAAAATGAGCTAGAGAAGGAAATGGCAAACCACTCCAGTATCTTTGCCAAGAAAATCCCAAATGGGGTCACAAAAAGTCAGATACAACCAAAATGATGGAACAAGAAAAATACAGATGAATGTTGGAGAAGAGGGCTCTAGTAGTATAGTCCTCATCAATGAGATAACACAAGATGAGCCTTGAAGAAATCAAGGAATTCCGTAAGGTAGACATAAAGAGGGAGTGCATTCTAAGAATGAAAGATAGCCTCTATGCTTAAGCCCTGAGAAAGAACTGTATGAAAAACTGAATAGCAGACTGATTTAGCTAGAGCAAAGGGAATGTAAGGACAATAACCCTGGAAATGTAGGTTGAAACCAGGCTAGGAGGGCTCCAATTGCTAGAGAAGGTTATATTTTGTTCTAGAGGCAAGAGGCAGCCATTAGAATTTCTTGAGCAGTAGAGTGATATGGTCAGAATTAGGCTCTAGGAATATCAACTTGGTAGCTGTGTGGATAATGAGTGAGAAGAGAAGTGAGCCTAGTAGCAGAGATACCAATCTGAAGACTATTGCAAAAGTCTGGGCAAAAAGTTTTAAGGACTAGGATTAGGGTGGTATCCCTGTAAGTGGAGAAAAGAGTAGGGATGCAGGAAGTGTGTAGAGGTAAGTATTGTCTTGACAAGACTTGGCAACTGATTAGCAATGGGAGGGAAATTGAGGGAGAGTTGAGATTTGAGGATTGCTCAAAGGTTACAGACCTTGGTGACAAGAAAGTTGGTGGCATCTTTTACAAAAATATGAAAGTTGGAGAAAGATGTTGGATTCTCTTTTGGACAGGTTAAATTTGAAATGGCCACATTTCACATTCAGTTGGAAAATGTACAGTAGACAGTGATCCTAGACTGGAGCTCAGAAGAGAGACTGAATATATGGATCTGGAAATCACTTACATAAAGATGAACTCATCGGGACTGACAAGATCACTAAGAGATTTTAGAAAGGGAAGAAAAAAACAGAGCTGATGCCTTTCACACATAGATGGTGGGACGTGGGTGATGAACCAGCAAAGGAGGCGATGAAGGAGTGGTTACACAAGTGGGAGAAAAAATAGGAGAAAAAGAATGTAACAAAACCCAAGGGAGAACATGTATTTTAAAAAACAGGGTGGTCAATGGTATTATATGCTACAGTGAAGCCAAGAACAATGAGGAATGAGAAAAAACTGTCAGATTTGTCAAATGACAGTTCACATTCAATAAAGTAGTTTCAGTGGAGTGATAAGATCAGAAGACAGATTGAAAAAGGTTGAAAAGTGAATCAGAGAAATGGGAATAGAAGTGTTGACAGATTTTTCTAGAAGTTTTGAATGCATGGGAAGAGAAATATAGGACAATAGTCTGAGGGGGTCATGTGGGAGGCCTGCAGAAAGAAAAGAAAAAAAAAGGCTTGAAATAGAAGCTGTGGTAGTACAATAGTCAATTAGTTGTTGTTGTGTTTGTCCTTCATACTTGATGAGGACCATGACATCAAGATGATGACATGACTTGCAGTTGACTTTGATTTGAGAGAGGGAGGGCTATGCAACCTCACTTTCTTCTCCTGAGCCATCTGGGTCCAGTGGCCTGATATTCATTAGGACCTCTGGAGATGACTCAGAATGCAATGTGAGACCCTTGCCCTTTCAGGCTAAGGTCTTATCATATTCTCACTTTGAGCAGGATACACCCATTCAATGAATAGGCTTCTTTAAGTTATTCAAGAGATGGCCCCTTTAATGAAAAACAATCAAACTGAGAGGGGAAGACCGTCAGGGTTTCTGGGTAAAAGAGAAACAATTAGTATTTAGCTATTACATTCACTCTGTGCTAGGTGAGTGGGGACTTGTTTTCCAGTCTATGAACTCAAGGGTTTAAGGTTTGATCTTGGAGCAAGAAATGTAGCCACTAAACCCAAAAGAAAAAAAGGCAGCTTGGTCATGGAGTTTACCTTCCCCTGGGCAGAATGCCAGAGGAGAGGCGAGGAGAGGAGGGGAGGGGAAGTGCTACTCATTCACAGGTTGTGTTTGTCCTTCATTCTCAAAGAGTACCATGACATCTAGATGATGACATGACTTGAAGTTGACTTTGATTTGAGTGAGGGAGGGCTGTGCAAGGTCACCAACCTCTCTTTCTTCTCCTGAGCCATCTGGGTCCAGTGGCCTGAGATTCATCAGCATGCAGTCAATTAGTAAAGAGCAAAAGAATTGCCTTGCTGTGGTGAGGGCCCAGTTGAGATTAACTAACACCAATTTGTAATGGACCCTGGTAGCACCATTATGTTATTTCCTCCAGAACTTTTCAATAGTTCTTCAGACTGGAGAAGGGAATTGATGGGAATAATCATGAGTGGTGAGAAGACAAGAGGACAAGAGAAAGAGAAATCTTTCATATAAGTCTTTCCAAGTTTCTCTGAATTCTTTATCTTCCTCCTTCCTTATAATGCAGTGATATTCCATTGTATTCATATGCCATACCTTGTTTAGTCATTTCCCAATTGACAGACACCTACTTTGTTTTTGGGTTCACTTGAGTTTTTCATTGTTGTTGTTTCACAAATGATACTGCTTTGAATTATCTATACTTATGGTATTTATTTATTGCATTTATTTCTCATTTTCATTAACTTCCTTGAAGTATGTGTGGTTAGTAGTGGGATCTTTGGGTCAAAATGGATTTAGTAGTGTTTCTAGTATAGTTCCAAATCATTTTCTAGAAGAGATCAGTAATCTCTTCCAGAAAAGATTCAGAAGGTACCGGACATCAAGAGCATCACCCCCAACCCCTAAAAAAATGAAATGACTTTATCTTAACAGCAAGAAATGTCTACATATTCATGCAGGAGCAATTTCAGGTTTAGTTATTTCTGTGAAGTCACATAACTATTTCTAGCAAAAATCAAAGTCAACATCAAATTAGAAGGAGAATGAAGATAAGAAAAGTCATTATACAGAATTACAAAAGCTTCCAAATGTCCCTTTCAAAAGAGGCATCAATGCAAAAAAAAATTAAAAATGGGAAAAGGCAAAAATAGAGATAATAATTGTCACTGCTTCATATAAAAATTTAACCAGTGTAAAACTGTTGCCATAACCAGGAGTCAGAAGACTCAGAACCATCGTAGCCAACAAATGCTTGACTTCTTTGCCAAACATAAGGACCTCACAGGTTTAGAATACATGCTTATTTAGAATACATATTCATTTGCAAAATACTGTGGAGAGATCAACAAAATAACAAATGTTATCAAACTAACTGTTCTACCTCAATAACTTCAAAGCGAGAAAATATTTATCAAATGAGTAATAATTAATGTGGCATCAACAAGAGAAGACCTAGACTTTCCACACAATAAAAATACCTCTAAAAGAATTGAGGACCTAAGCTATTCAGTGACTGACAATGTCATCTCCTATCTCACCTCATAAAAGAGAAAACAATGATTTGTATCCTCCGTGCCTAGGTCAGTGCCTAACACATAGTAAATGCCTCATAATGATTGACTATAGATAGAAAAGGGCTTCTGTGACCAAAGGAAAGGGCTTTCTTTTCTAGAAAAAGTGAGAGACTCTGGATGTAGAATGCTGCCTATGCTGTCAGATTTCTTATATCAGTTGGGTTGTCTTAAATGTAAAAGAAGATTGTCTGGGTGTCAGAGAGGGATGGGATGGGAGATATTTACATATGACTATGATGTAAAAAACGTCAGCTAGGTGACACAGTAGATAGTCAGGCTTGCAATCAGGAAGACCTGAATTCAAATCCAAGCTAAACATTTACTAGCTGTGTGATCCTGGGCAATCACTTAATACCATTTGCCTCCTCTTAAAATGAACTGGAGAAGGAAACAGAAAACGATTGCAGCCTCTTTCCCAAGAAAATCCCAAATGGAGTCATAAGAAGTTGAACATGACAAAATAATAGCAACCAATAAATTTTTAAAAATACTTTAAAGAGAATGATGGCAGAAGTTCATGATGGGCATCACTGCATAAACCAGTAAAAAGTGGTGGAGGTAAAAACAAATCTACAGAAAACCTGACACAGGACCCAAATGTGCCATCTCATCCATCTCAAGGGCATTCAAAAAAGAAATTGGAAGGAGAACAACAAACAAATGGAAAATGGAACAAATTTGTCAACCTTTCTATGATGATCTGTCTTCATGATGAGTGATGGTGTAACTACCTCATTTTAACTCCAGTGCCTGATGTGAGTTATAAAGAAGGAGAAATACCACTTGAGAAAATAAAGTAGCTAAAAATAGCTAGTCCCACTCATCCTGGAGGAGACATGATCCTGAAAGCATTGAATGGTTATTTCAAAAAGATGAACATCACCTAGGTAATAAATGACAAAGCTGGGATTTCAACCTGAGTCCCCAATCTCTAAAGTCTGAATTCTCTCCACACTGATGTGAAGATGTCCCCCAAATAGAAGAGTTTTATACGGTATTAATACTCCAATGATGTGACTTGGGAGATATCAGTAACTCCTGACCCATGCTCTATTTAAAAAAAATCTATATACAAACATTTTATACATGAATCAAGGATCTTCTTTATGATCATTGGAGAAGGAAGCAGACAGGCTTTCACAGACTCCATCTTCATGGTCATTCAATGGACTGAAAGGTACAGAGAATACAAGATCCCACTTTGTTTACTATTAATTGATTTTTTAAAAAAGCATCTGACTTAGTCTTAATGTCTCTTCTCCAACAAGTATCTACCATGCATGTGTTATAATCACATAAGATAACTTAATAAATGAAACCACAGAAACATACAAAGGGAACTACTGAGAAGATGTTTGGGTCTATTCATGATAAAAATTGGAAAAAGAGAATTGAAAACATATAATTATTTGAATCTTGTCAATTCTACCTTCTCAAAAGTCCTTGCATCCACCCCCCTTTCATCCCACTCAGCTTCTATCCTAGTTCTGACCCTAGTCACCCCTTGTCTGGACTATTGCAATAACCTGCTAACTGGACTCTACATATCAGTTTCCTCCCCTTTCAATTGCCACAGCTGCTCAATAGATAGTCTAATAATACAATCAGGTCACATCATCCCTCTACTCAAAAATCTTCCTTGGCTCCCTATTGCCACTAGCATAAAATATAAAACCTTGTCTTCCATTTAAAACCCTCCACAATATGGCTCTTACCTATTTTTCTAGTTTTATTTGATATTACTCTCATGAACTCTCTGTTCCAGTCAAACTGAACTACTAGCTTTTCCCTATAGATGATGCATAATCTTCCAGCTCCACACCTTTCTCTTCCGTACCTAGAATAAATTTACTCTCTACCTCTACTCTATAAAATCTCCATTTTCCTTCATATTGTAATTGCAATAGAGTCAAAACCATCTCCATTATGAGATATTTCCTGATTCCTCATTTAGTATTGCTTTCTAAATCTTAGAATTACTTTGCATATACTCTGCATTTACTTATCTGCATACATATTATATTCCATTACCCTCCCACTGCAATGGAATATAAGCTCCTAGAGGCTAGAGATTTTTTTTTATCTTGTATCCACAGAACCTAGCAGACTGCTTTGCATATTTGTTGTTGAGTCCTTTTTCAGTTGTGTCCATCTTTTTGTGACTCCCATTTGGGTCATATTTGAGGTTTCTTGGCAAAGATATTGGAATAGTCAGCCATTTCTTTCTCCAACTTATTTTATAGTTGAGGAAACTGAGACAAACAGGGTTAAGTGACTTGTCCAGGATCACACATCTAATAAGCGTCTGAGGCTAGATTTGACCTCAGGAAGATGAATCTTCTTGACTCCAGGCCTGGCACTCTAACCACTACCCCACCTAGCTGCCTTTGCATATTATAGTGGACACTTAAGACGTTTGTTTTATAATATCATATTGTATTTTACTCTATAACCCTCCAATTCTTAATATCAAATAAGAATAAAGCTGGGAGACGTATGCTCACCACTGTCATTAAAGACATCTAGAACAAGTTCTAAATTAAAGAAGGATTCCCTTTAGAAGGTGAGGTCATCTAGATGCTCATTTGTAGACAATATTATAGTGATTTCACCAAGCTCCAGATCTACAGGATCTCAGCCATGAAATCTTCAGTTCTCAAAAAATGATCAGAGTAACAATCCATAAATAGATGAAAAATACTTATTATTCCAACTATGACATGCAGTTGTATGACTAAGCCATTAAATTATCATATCTTGAGTAGGTACTGCAGATGGACAATGGATAAGGTCCAGAACTGAATGGGAGAATGAGATGAAGCTAGAGCCCTGCGTTCCTGAACTCCTAAAGCTCAACTGAACAGTGGAGAGGGGTTTTTCGGGAGTGACCTCAAACACAATGTCCGTTATGAAAAGAGACCTTGGAATATTGTTGGGTAGGGAGGAGAGGAGAGAGACACATACAGAGACAGACACAGAGACACAGAGAGACAGGGGGAAGAGAGAGAGAGGAAAGAGAGAAGAAAAAAGAGACAATGAGAGAGAAAAGAAAGGAGAGAAAAAAGAGAGAAAAGAGAGGGGAGAGAATGAGGGAGAAGAAAGAGAGAAGAGGAGGAGGAAAGAAAAGAAAGAGGAGAGAAGGAACTGAAGCTAGAACACCACATTCCTGAACTCCCAAAGCTCAGCTGAGCAGTGGAGAAGGGTTCTTCGGGAGTGACCTCAAACACAATGTCTGTTATGGAGAGAGACCTTGGAATATTGTTGAGAGGGGTTGGGGGAGAGAGACAGACAGAGACAGGCACAGAGAAAGAGAGAGACAGGGGAAGGAGAGGGAGAGGAGAGAGAGAAGAAAGAGAAGAGAGAATGAAAAAGAGAAAGGGGAGAGAAAAGAAAGAAGAAAGTAGTGAAAGAAGAAAAACAGAGGAAAAAAAGAGGAAGAGGAGGAGGAATAGAGAGGGAGGGGAGAGGGTGGGAGAGAGAGAAAGAGAGACTGCATTTGGTAGAGATTCCATGACCCCTCCAGGATGCTGCTAGAGAGACCACCATGTGTACTAGGGGAAGAGGCAGCCCCCAGGGAAAACAGAGCAAGTTCTAGCCACAGAGGCCACTACTGAGAGAGTTAATGTATCATCTGATAGCTTTTTGTTTTAATTAATTATTCTTGTTAACTAGATTATTTCTTCCTGATGAAGGAACACAAGTACTTCCCCAATACTCTGGATTCTGTAAACCCAGGGCAAAGCTCCAGTCATTGTGCCCTTGATATGTCTCTGGTACCAAGCTGCAAAAGACCCTTTAGTCAAAGAACTGGAGCCAATGTATCTCCTGTGAACTTCTGGGGGTCATTGCTGTGCTATGCCTGACTCATCTTGCTCCAATAGAAGGATTTGGGACCCTGGAACAGCACTTCACACTGAGCCTATCTCCCGCTGCCAACTGTGGGCAAGCCAAGCCTTCCATGGTATCAGACCTCAGTACCTACCCCAGCCTCAAGCTCCAGGCTCACACAGACCACAGTCCCCATGCACAAGGAGTCACTACAGGTAGAAAATTAGCCCCCAAGGAGGCAGAACTGCCTTCCAGGCCTCTGAACCCCTGACCCAGTGTAGTCGGAGGCTGAGCCTCTGGATTCTGATGCTTCAGATCATTTGAGCTCAATGCTACTCACCTCTGATACTCAAGCCAGCTCAATCCTGTCAAGATCAGGGCTCATTGAAACTACCCGATCTGCAATGTTTTCCATTTCAGCAAACCGTCGGGCAGACCAGGGGACCCAAGCCTACACTAGCCAAAGGCCTAGAAACATTTGCATTGGCAGCCAAGGGCTCCTCTGATTTTTCCACTTGGAACAATGATAAATGACTTAAGCTTCATCATCCCTTCTTGAAAGTAGAATATTTTTGTTTGACATTTATTTACCATTTGTATAAACACTAACACCTATAAACCACGGCTTGCTGTTTGATTGCTTGGCTGGGGCAGCCCTTCAAGACATAAATTATGACCACCTCGCTAACGAATGACATGAGGGACGTGAAGTTTTATTTACCGTTGGCACGAGCCTTCATATAAAATTAGTGGCATGAAAAAGCCAGGTTTTATGAATGTTCATAGTCAGACCTATTCATGGGCTGGTGCTTTTTTTTTTTTCTCCTCCTCCTCCTTCTTCGTCTTCTTTTTTTTTTTTTCTAAAGACTTGACATAAGACTGTGGCCTGTGTGTAATTTCACTGCCTGGAGCAAGGTTGGGGGAGCGGCTTGCCCCATCTGGCAGTTTTCCTCTGACTGGCACATAGTTAAACAATGATGCAGTTTGACAAATTTCAAACCGGGCTTATGAAAAAATAACATAAACATAATAGTCACTCTGAGTAGCTTGTCCACCTGTGCAAGCCGGCATGAAGTGTGAAAGTCAAGGCTGCTGGTAATGAATAAAGATGCCCAGCCAGTGGGATTAGGTCTCTCCGAATGTAAATCACTGTCAGATAAAGCTTGGGTGTTTCCCCCACAGCATTCAGATTTTGATCAGTGTGCTGAAGAGGGTTAGCTCTTTAATGCAGATGTGCTCACTTGGACCTTCTTTCCCACAGTTGTGGGGCTAGCCCCTATCCCAGACAGTATATCAACATGTCATAGAACCACCAGCCCCCTTATTCCTACTGTACCCCTACCCTTAACTCATATGATATACAAGGCTCTGTGCTTACCTGAGAGGGGCATTTGCTCTTGTGGGGAATTGGGGGAAATTTTCATGCTTGTTTTTGAGAATCTGATGCAGTGATATCCAGTGAAGCATCTGTAAAGACAGGCAGCATGGTCCTGGCATCAGAGGCAGAAGGACTGAGTTCAAATCTCCTCCCCTCTCCCATACTGGTTGTGTGACCTTGGGCAAGTCATTCAACCTCTAAAAATACAAGTGACAGAGCAGTTATTGATCTGTGGTGGTAAAAGGATATTCAAGAGCTGAAGAAAGTGGGAAATGGATGCCTGTCAACTAGAGAGAGAATCAGCTGAGATAAGGAGACTGGCCAAGCCCATGGCACAGCCTTCGTGGGAGGGGAGTTCTGAAGTAATTCTTAGCAGACATATTAAGGAGAGGGTGTCTTCAGTACTTCCTTGTCCTTAGCCACACTTCCTGTCTTGTGTCCATCCCCAGCCCTCTATCTTCCCCTTCTCCCCAAGTTTCAGCAGAGAGTTCCCTACACCAATAAAATCACATGTTGAGTTCTTGGGGTTTTTTTGTTGGTTTATTTATTTTATTACCTCACTGACAAAATCCCAGTAATTCAATTCAGCTTAACGCAACAAACATTTATTAAGCTCCTATTGTGTAAAGCAATTTTGGTACCAATAAAAAACCTTAATTTGTTAGTTATACTACTAAAAAGTGACTAAAACGCCCATATACTTGAGTCTTACTACTTAGGCATAAACCCTAGGAAGTTAAACACAGAAAGGCTCCATAAACTGCAATATTTTCATAGCAATACATTTTGTGATCATTAAGAACCAGAAACAAAGTCTTGATCAAGTTGTTTCAGTTGAATATAACTTTTCATGACCGCATTTGGGGTTTTCTTGGCAAAGATACTGGAGTGGTTTGCCATTTTCTTCTCCAGTTAATTTTACAGATGAGGACACTGAGGTAAACAGGGTTATTTGACTTGCCCAGGGTCACACAGCTAATTTCTGAGGCTGGATTTGAACTCAGGTTTTCCTGACCCCAGGTCTGGTGCTCTATCCAGCTGCCCTAGAAACAAAGTAGGTACTACTTGTTTGGAGAACAGCTGGATCTGAAATTGGATGGCCTGGGATTTAAAATTTCATCTCTGACGTTTACCACCCGTGTAACCTCCCTACATCTTATATTGGACCAGATGGCCTCCAGGGTCCTTTCCAGCACTGTATCTAGGATCCCGTGATGTTCTATTGTGGTACATAGATGTAATAGGACTTTACGTTGCTATAAGAAACAATAAATAAAAAGGATTCAGAAAAGGAAGAGAATCTATAAACTGATACAGGATGAAGTAAGCAAAATCAGGAATATATACATAAATATAGATATATATATATGTAAAGAGAGAGCAGCAATGTAAATGAAAATGACAATTTTTTAAAAAACTGCATAATTATAATTACTGAGTCTGACCCTGAAGAACAGTGGAGAAGAGAGTTTTGTCTTTTCCCTCTGTTGAAGTGGAGGCCTGTGGGTATGGTATATGACATATACTGCCTGACATTGTTGATGTCTGAGTTAGTTTTACTGAACTGTTTTTTTCCTTATTTTCTAATCTTTGTTACAAGGGATGGCTCTATGGGGAGTAGAAGGGAAGGGATATATTCTGAAAACAATATGCCATAAAAGCATAAACCATTAATAAAAATGTTTTTAAATGGAATGGTCTTTTGATCATAAGAATCATCCCTGGCCCTTGCCCTGGCCCTGTCTGCCTGCCCTTTCCTCCTCCCCTACCCACATACAGTTAGGAAATCCACAGTGTGCTGGGTTTCCTGCCAATGACCCACTGACTCTGGGTTCCATGCTAGTGGGCAATGACCAACGATCTCAATGGCTACCTATTTTCCTGCCATCTATAGATGGAAGAAATACAGCCCAACAGATAGTAGTACACAGGATGACATGATCCTTTTTGAAAAGAAAGGGAAAATCTTCCTAGCAATTGGAAATAATACCCTTTTTGCCTTCTTGCTACATAATCAGGGAATGCTGGCTTAATTAGGCCTTGTGCCATGGTGCAGGGGAGGGGGAAGAGTGTCTCCCACAAGGCTGGGACTTTGGATCCTTAAGTTTTCAAAGAACTTATGATATTTCCATTTCCCCTTAAAATGGACATTTATAGGCAAGACAGCTCCCTTAATAAGCAAACTAATTCAGGGACATATTCTGAACAACATTAATTATTTGCAAATCCCCTTGTCCTCAAGATTCTTAGAGCCTACTAATAGTAGAATTGAAGAAACCAAACACAGGGAAAAAAAAGACAAAATTAAAAAAAATAAAAGAATTATTTTTATGATAACACACAAAGAGCCACTGCTAGGCCCAGGGGGGCTGGGAGCCCAACCCTTCCTTCTCCATTAAAAGGCCTCAATACTCATGAACATGCATTTTGTTCAATATCAGAAAATCCTAAACTAAAGAGAGAAGAGCCAGGATCCTTTTCTCAAACTCTATGGCTCTTCATACCACTACTCCAAAGCCTAAAGAATTGCCTAAAGCTTAATATTGGTTCATGTTTACAGTATCTCCCCAAGTTGGGAGAAGAATGCAAAGGTGCTCAACATACAAAAATGAGATATAGGACAGCTATTTATTTCCTCCACACAAAACACCCAATACAAAATCCACCTAGGTCCTGATTATTTGGAGTAATGAAGTCCCCAAAGTAATCCCATTATTTGAATTTGCACTTCATATTTTTGTTAGTATGGAACCAATAATTTTACACAATTATACTTATTTTATAGCATTTATAACATATCTTACTTAATTATAAATTTGAATTGTTAGAATTTGAGTGTATATTGCTACTTCATTGGAGTCATTCATGTTAATTGGGACTTAGTTATATTCACAAACACCTTAACAAAGACTTAAACCAACATGTATAGCTTATATCAGATTGTTTGCCATCTTGGGGAGGGGGAAGGAGAGGGAAGTAGGAAGAAAAAATTTGGAACTCGAAATTTTATAAAAGTGAATGTTGATCACTATCTTTACATGTAATTGAAAAAAAATAAAATACTAAGTTGAGGGGGAGAGGGGAAGAGACTTAAACTAGCAGCAGTAATATAACTATTATATTCTTCAGAAGTTGTGACTGAGACTTCAAAACACGAAGCACTATGTGGAACTGCTGTTGGCACTCCCCTTTTTACTTCTGCTCTCCAGTGCCTCCAAGCAATTCCTACAAGGTCTATATCTTTGACAAGTCAGGCAAGGGTTTTGGTCTCCTCCTGTCCATGATCATCTTCTCTAAGAAGGATGCAATTCCAGAACACTCCTTCAGCTCCCACTCAGCTCTAAGAGACTCACACTTCTCAAAATCAAAAGGATGCCTTCAGGGTTTTACATGCCAATCTCAGGATTACGATTCAGTTACCTATGTTCAGACAAGGAACGCAAAAAAACAGAAGAGGCATCTTCTGATTTTATGCTAGGCTAAGCTAACACATATGCTTTACCTGCCGTGTACTTACAGTCACCATGCTACCAGGGTAGAGAAAAGGTGGACTCTCCTCCACCCCTCATTGTAAGCCCAGAGAGGTAGAGCTATTTGTCACATGTTCTGAAGAGTTGAAGAGGGGGGAGAAAGAGAGAGAGAAACAAAGAGAGAGAGAGAGGAGAGGAGAGACAGAGGAGAGAGGAGAGACAGAAGAGAGAGGGGAGAGAGAGAGAAAGAGAGAAAAAGGAGAGGGAAGAGAAAGACAGGAGAGAGACAGAAAGAGAGAAAAGAGAGATGAGAGTGAAAGGAGAGGGAGTGAAAGCGAGACAGAGGGAAAGGAAGAAGAGAGAGAAAGGAGAGAGAGAGAGAGAGAGAGAGAGAGAGAGAGAGAGAGAGAGAGAGAGAGAGAGAGAGAGAGAGAGATCAAAAACTGTCATAGAGCAGAGGGAAGACCAAGGAACCATACAGGATTTGCATAATCCAAAAACACCTGTATCTTCATCATGGAACTATACCATCCCCAAAAGATTCCAGAGGAGCTCTACTCACTCTCCATGGGATTTATTCTACTGCAACCTCTCATATTTATATATCTACACACACATACACACACACACACACACACACACACACACACACACACTGCATTCAGTACAACTGTTACAGTTTATTGGTTCCCCATTCTTTTCCCACCAAGTAAAAGTATAGTCTCAGATAGTTTTTCTCCAGATAGCAGCCAAGCCTCACCACAGAAACTGACCCACCAGAAGTTTTCCCAACGCACGACCATCTGAAAAGACCTTTGGCCTGGCACAGAACCTTCACACTGGTAGGACCTTCACAGTACAGCTCTATTATCAAGAAGACAGATAACATAATAACCTTCTTTTCGATCGGCTGATCCAAAAGTCAGCACATGAAACACACAATTAAGAGAAGAGAAATGGGTCCCCCATAGCTATCCAGGTGATTTCTTTTAAATCTTGCACTCACTGCAAACAATTATACTGTAAGCATATGCCAGACTCTGCCAGTAGACTGGGTAACTTCAGAAAGCTGTATGAGAATATCAGGGTGTTTTCATATACTTCGGAAATACTATTGTATTGTCATTTGAGATGATATGAAAACTTTTATCTGTTGTTTCCTGGACCAAAAAAAAAGCAGCATCTTTGGCTTGGGCCAGAATTGAAAAGATTTAGCTCCAAAAGTTAAAAGATTCATAATAATTTTTAAGGTAGCAAATTCTAGGAAAAACAGATAATTGTTGAGGGAAGATAGTACGTTGGTGCAGCAGTCCACAATCTTAAATTATCCCCCAAACTACTCCTAGATCATTCTAGAACATTAATGGAGCTTTCATATTGCTAATGAAACCGCTAGTTTGCTGAGATCTGGTCCTGGATATGTGGAAAAAATATGGAATGATTAAAGTAGAATCTGGAAGTTTGTTATGATGTATAAATTGGCATGTTAAGTGAAAGCTGGTAACTATACAAAATGTGGGCAGAGAGAGGGTCAAGCATAAGGCCACTAAGAGTCAGAAGCCAGGGACTGTGGCAGAGGGCATAACCTGAACCCATCCAGAACTCTAGTGACACATAGTAGAGGGGACAGGACAAAGCAGGGCCTGTTCATCCTATCAAAAAGTGCAGAACAGGGCAGATCCTGGCACTGGCAGCAGGTCTCAGTCCAGGAACTGAACTGGAAGTAATGACTAAACAGAAAAAAAATTCATATACTTTGAAAAAATACTTTGGGTTAATGGGAAATCAAAAGCTAAATCCAGCAGAAGAGAAACTTCCCAAAAAATGAATTGTCTCAGCAGAAAAAAATTATTTGGCCACAAGGACTCTAAGAATAGATGGAAAAAATTAAACAAGCAAGAGATAAAAGTAAAGTTAGGGCCCTTGAGCAAAAATGAGAAAAAAAAATAGCTTGGATCAGTTGGGTTTATCTTCCCACTTGCAATGGCTCGATGACTACCCTTTGCTTATCTACCATCCGGCTTTTTAAGGTGAATCAATATTTGGAAAAAATGAGGTGGGAAGAGGAAGACAATACAGCTCCACCCCAATCCAACAGCTCTCCATATAGTATTTAACTCCTAGAATCTTGGAAGTCAGAGAGTCCAATAACCCATGTCTTAGACCACTATTTGACCTCCATTAATCGGTAACTGTCACCTTCCTCCTGGGCTGATTACTCAGTCTGTCTCCACGTGTTACAAGGGGATGTATAGATTGTTAGGGGAGGGTTTAAGTTTCCCCTCAGCAGTGATTTAGGGGAAAAAGGAGAAGGGTAGGAGGTTCTCTGTGAGGGAGGCACCCCCGGCTTCTCAAAAGCAGCCCCAGCACAAAAGGTGGCCAACATTGCTTTCCAGAGAGGCTGCTGACTAGAGAGGCATCCATGCCTGCACATCTGTTCCTTGGCTGGCTGGGAAGCCGGATGGTGATGCTAATGGAATTCACGATTCTAAGGTAAGAGCTCAATTTCCAGACTTGTTCTGGGTGTGAAGAAAAAAAATTCCTTCTTAAAAAAATAAAAACTAAAAACTCCTTGGCTGCCTTAAAGATGTGTTTCCCAAAGTCAATAAATGACTCCTCAGTGGCTGGAATGAAAAGGAAATTCAGACCCAGGAGGTTCCTTTCTTGTTCTGAAAAAGTTCTCCGTCCATGCTTTTCGGGAGGCTTTGCCGCTAAAGCGTTCACGTGAAAATCAGGTCCAGGTGCTGCTGGACCCTTGCTTTGCTTTCTTGGCATTTTGTTCATAATTTTGTTTTTTGGTTTTTCCCTTCAAGTCATTCCTGGTTCGAGTTAACCTCCTACCCACTGGATTCTTTTACATTTGACGATAATTGTATTTTGATTTTTGATGCCCGTATTCTGTGCCCTCCCGAGTCCCGCTAAAAGGCAGGGCTGGCGAAACCAGAGGCAGCAGGTCGTTTCATCAGCCGCCTCCAGAGTTTGCAAAGAGAATCGATTTTCTTCAGTTTCAGTTGAACTGGATGTCCACGTGCGGCTTCTCTGGTTAGCCTCTTGCCTCTTCTCCGGCTTCATGACTCAGGAGTGAAAGTTAGTCTCTGGAGTTGACTTTGCTACATCAAATTAAAGAATGTTAGTTCCCCGGAGGGCTCTTAGAAACAAGTTGACCCAATCCTTCATAATACAAGTGAAAAAACTGAGAACTGAAGTGACATTTGATTAGAGTGTTAACCCTCTATTCCTTATCCCCATCATAACTAACATTTCTACAGTATTTTATGGTCTGCAAAACACTTTACATATATGTGTAGATAAACACATTTATTAAGTGCCCATTGTGCTAGGCATTTTGCTAGGTGCTGGAGATATAAAATTAAAGCTACTCTGGTGACTGAGGGAGCAAAGAAAAGGGATCTAGGCAAGAGATATTGTGGAGACAATTTTATCATCCCATGTGATCCGTACCAGGATCAGGTCAGTCTAGTGCTACTATTATCCCTATTTTACAGATGAGGAAAAATGGATTTCTGTGTGCTAAACCATCAATTATTCAATTCAGTTAACATTAAGTACTTCTTATAAACAAAGCACAAAGAATACAAAAAGGAAAGAAGACACCAGGGAGGTCTCAGTTTCCTCAACTCTAAAAAGGAAAGAGATAAGATGATCTCTAAAGCCTTGACTAATCTTAAGATTTCACCCTGACCATTTTTAAAACATTAATTAAACACCTACTATGTAGAAAATGGGGCAGGTAGGTGGCCCAGTAGATAGAGCTAGAGTCCTGGAGTCAGGAAGACCCTGAGTACAAATGTGACCACTCTTACTAGCTGTGTGACCCTAGACAAGTCACTTGCAAACCCTGTTTGCCTTAGTTTCCTCATCTGTAAAATGAACTGAAAAAGAAAATGATGAACCACTTCAGTATCTTTGGCAAGAAAACCCCAAAATGAGTCAAGAAGAGTTAGACAGGACTGAAACAACAAAGGTACAAAATACTGTACTCTAGGTTTAGAGATGTAAAATGTTTTTGCTCCCCCTCCTTTTGAGGAGTTTATAGTACAAGGCCAAATACCACCCAGCGAGAAGCCTAACCTCTCCTTATTCCCCCTAAAATCAATCAACCATCAAGCTTTTATTACATACCTCAGTGTCACTAGACACAGTTCCTCCCATCCATTTATACAAGTACAAAGCATAGGGGAGCCTAGAACCTTTAATCACTGCAGAGAAGGGATATGGGGGAAAAGCCACTCCTGCCAGAACAGTAGCATGAGCAAAGGCATAGGGACAGCAGAGCACAGCAGGAATGTGGGGAGATGCTCCAGGTTAGCTGGAACAGAGGATGGGGAAAGGCAATAGTGAGAGATAAGATGGAAAGGGTCAGAGAATGGAAGGTCATGGATAGACAGACAGACAGACAGACAGACAGACAGACAGACAGACAGATAGATAGATAGATAGATAGATAGATAGGTAGACATCGAGATATAGATAGTAGGCAGATAAATGTAAATAAAGGGAGGTAGGTAGATAGATAGATATACAGATAGATAGAAAGGTGGTTGATAGATATACTGACGACAAAGACAGATAAAGATGGTAAATACATATAGAGATATAGATAGATGATAGACAAAGATAGATGTAAATAAAGATAGGTAGATAGATAGACAGGTGGATAGACAGTTCATAGATATACTGACCACAAAGATAGACAGAGGAAAAAGATAACATATAGATGATGATGATAAAGATAGATAGGTAGATGATACAGTGAGTAAGTGAATGAGCAAGGGCATGAACATGTATTAAGTGCTTACTCTGCACCAAGCACAGTGCTATGTGCTGGGACTATAAATACAAAAGAGCAAGACTGTCCCTGCCTTCAAGTAGCTTATATTCTACTGAGGGATGATAGTTTATAAAGGAGAGCTGGAAGCAGGGATGATGGAAAGAGGCAAAGAAGGTCAGCACTTTAGAAATATTATCCTAATAGTTGTGTTAAAAAAAAATCTGTAGCAATTTGAATGTTTATAGAATACCTTCATGTATATGTCAGTTAAGCTTGTAAACTCAGGGTTAATATAGGAAATTGAGACTAAGATTCAGGGAAGTGATTTGCCCAAGGTCTCACAAGGAAAGGAATGCCTGGGGAGGTTTAGGTGATCCTATGTCCTCTGCTGTAAGCCACTTGAGGGAGATGAGGGCTTGTGCCATTTTTTACTCATGTCCTCACAGTACCATATACATAATAAGTACTTTAAAAATGCTTAGTAAATGTTTGTGATGCTTTATATTTAACAGACCTAGGATTTGAATCAAGGTCCCCTTCCTGCAAATCCATTGCTCCATCCTTTTTACAATGCTGGAAAGAAGAAAGAGTACCCATAAAGTTCTGCTTTCAGAGAGGAGGTCACATGGGTAGCTCTTGAATGTGGAAGGAAAAAGCTTGACATCAGCCTCAGCTGATACTGACTTCCCATGTAATGGCCCTCCCACCAAGCTACCTGGGATTCTGGGGGCTACCTCATCCTCCATCCAATCTGATCAATCAACCCATAGAATTCTTTCTGGCCTATTCTTGTATCTTAAAAAGCCTCATCTACTTGATAATAGCTACTCTACCTGAGTAGACCATCTACTGCCCATCAAGCCCCCTCCAGCCAGGACTCTGTCCTCTCTGTTTTGGGGATTCTCCAGTAGGGTTAATGAATTCAAGTCAGAACATTAATGTCCAATAAGAATTCAATGTGCCAAGATGGTGGAGTAGAAACACATACAAAGGCAGGCTCTCCCCACACAGCCCATAAAATACCTGTAGAGAGGGACTCTCAACAAATTTTGGATCAGCAGAAGTGGAGAACAACAGAGTGGAGGAGATTTCCATTCCAGGGTAACCTGAAAGGCCCATGGGAAACGTCTGTTGCACCAGACTCAGAGTGGAGCACAGCCCAGCCTTGGCCATGAGGCGTGGCTCTCAAACAGCCCCTGGGGGCTGAATCTCCAGTCTTGAATCTCCAGTCCCAGTAGCAGCGGGTTCGCAGATCCCTCAACCCACAGGAAGGGAGAAGGGCCTTCCCATAGCTCCAGCCTCAGGCAGCAGCTGCAGAGGCCACAGCAGCAGCAGTTTCCATCTCAGCCAGTACAGCAGCCTGCATCTATTGTTGGACTGTAAAACCCCTGGGGCTCTGAGGAGCTTATTATTACCTCTGCCCTGTTTAGAGGCCCTGAGGGAGCTGGTCTTTGTCTCCCACTGAATGGTAGCCCTGCCCCCACAGCTTGACTGAATCCCAGCCCCCCAGTGATGGCTTGGTGGAACTGGAGGCCAGGTGGCTGTGGAGTGGAAATGCTGCTAAGATTCTGGGCACAAAAATCTCTTCCTACTCCCAGACCAGTGTACACGCTTGATTGTACCACCTTGGAGGAATTGAGATTTTACAGATTCCCAGAGTATACCCTACACTTGACAAAGGATCCAAAAGTCAAGTAACTGGTTGGGAAAATGCTCAAAAAAGGGGAAAAAATAAGACCATAAAAGGTTACTTTCTTGGGGAACAGATATCTCCTTCCGTCCTTTCATATGAGGAAGAATAATGCTTACCATCAGGGAAAGACATAAAAGTCAAGGCTTCTGTATCCCAAACATCCAAAATAAATATCCAATTGTCTCAGGCCATGGAAGAGCTCAAAAAGGATTTTGAAAATCAAGTTAAGAGAGGTGGAGGAAAAACTGGGAAGAGAAATGAGAGAGATGCAAGAAAAGCATGAAAAGCAGGTCAACACCTTGCTAAACGGGACCCAAAAAATGCTGAAGAAAATGATACCTTGAAAAATAGGCGAACTCAATTGGCAGAAGAGGTTCAAAAAGCCAATGAGGAGAAGAATGCTTTAAAAAGCAGAATTAGCCAAATGGAAAAAGAAGTTCAAAAGCTCACTGAATAAAATAGTTCCTTAAAAATTAGAATGGGACAGATGGAGGCTAATGACTTTATGAGAAACCAAGAAATCACAAAACAAAACCAAAAGAATGAAAAAATGGAAGACAATGTGAAATACCTCATTGGAAGAACAACCGACCTGGAAAATAGATCCAGGAGAGACAATTTAGAAATTATGGGACTATCTGAAAGCCATGATCAAAAAAAGAGCCTAGACATCATCTTTCATGAAATTATCAAGGAAAACTGCCTTGATATTCTAGAACCAGAGGGCAAAATAAGTATTCAAGGAATCCACTGATCACTGCCTGAAAGAGATCAAAAAGAGAAACTCCTAGGAACATTGTGGCCAAATTCCAGAGTTCCCTGGTCAAGGAGAAAATATTGCAAGCAGCTAGAAAGAAATAATTCAAGTATTGTGGAAATACAATCAGGATAACACAAGATCTAGCATCTTCTACATTAAGGGATCGAAGAATGTGGAATATAATATTCCAGAAGTCAAAGGAACTAGGACTAAAACCAAGAATCACCTACCCAGCAAAACTGAATATAATACTTCAGGGGAAAAAATGATCTTTCAGTGAAATCGAGGACTTTCAAGCATTCTTGATGAAAAGACCAGAGCTGAAAAGAAAATTTGACTTTCAAACACAAGAATGAAGAGAAGCATGAAAAGGTAAACAGCAAAGAGAAGTCATAAAGGACTTACTAAAGTTGAACTGTTTACATTCCTGCATGGAAAGACAATATTTGTAACTCTTGAAACTTTTCAGTATCTGGGTAGTGGGTGGGATTACACACATACACACACACACACACACACACAGAGCACAGAGTGAATTGAATAGGATGGGATCATATCTTTAAAAAATGAAATTAAGTGGTGAGAGAGAAATATATTGGGAGGAGAAAGGGAGAAATGGAATGGGGCAAATTATCTCTCATAAAAGAGACAAGCAAAAGGCTTTTTAGTGGAGGGAAAAAGAGGGAAGGTGAGAGAAAAACATGAAGTTTACTCTAATCATATTCAACTAAAGGAAGGGATAAAATGCACACTCATTTTGGTATGAAAACCTATCTTACAATACAGGAAAGTGGGGGAGAAGGGGATAAGCAGAGTGGGGGGGATGATGGAAGGGAGGGCAATGGGAGGAGGAAGCAATTTGAAGTCACACTCTTGGGGAGGGACAGGATCAAAAGAGAGAATAGAAGCAATGGGGGCAGGATAGGATGGAGGGAAATATAGTTAGTCTTACACAACATGACTATTATGGAAGTCATTGGCAAAACTACACAGATATGGCCTATATTGAATTGCTAGCCTTCCCAAAGGGAATGGGTGGGGAGGGAGGGATGAAGAGAAGTTGGAACTCAAAGTTTTAGGAACAACTGTTGAGTACTGTTCTTGCTACTAGGAAATAAGAAATATTATTTATATAAGAAATAAATTATATAAGATATATATGTATAAAATATATATAATATAAATTATATAAGAAATAAATTCAGGTAATGGGGTATAGAAAGATATCTGGCCCTACAGGACAAAAGAGAAGATGGGGACAAGGGAAGGGAGGGATGATAGAAGAGAGGGCAGATTGGTGATAGGGGCAATTAGAATGCTCGGTGTTTTGGGGTGGTGGAGGGGACAAATGGGGAGAAAATTTGGAACCCAAAATTTTGTGAAAATGAATGTTAAAAGTTAAATAAATAAATTTTAAAAAAAGAAAAAAAAGACAAAGTCTTGAAACAAGGGAAGTGTGCCTTTGGAGTCCTCCTCAGTCTCTTAATCCCCTTTCCAAAGTACCCAAGTCTCTGCTTCTTCCATAGACATGCTTCATCCCATACTTATCCCTGCTCTCAGAGCAAACACCCAGTGCAAGGAATCTTTAAGCTGTATTTCCCATCAAACTTCACCCTCTTACTTCCCTCCCCTTTGAACCCTTCGAAGTGACTAAATTTAACAAATGTCAAAAGATTTGTATGCTGAGTTCTGTACTAGGAGGCTCTAGGTGAAAAGAAATCAAATTTTTGTCCTTACAGAGTCTAGTGGGAAATTACGGTGCATGTAAAATTGACTCAAATACAAACTATTGTAAGGTAGATAAATTAAACAAATATAGATGAAGGGCCATGTGAGCTCCAAAAGGGTCAAGTTTTTCACCAACTAAAGGGTTTGAAGAAGGTTTCACGGAGAAGGGAGACATTTGGGTTAGGCTTTAAAGAATAAATAGGAATTCAACATAAATGAGATGGTTTTCTAGACATAGGAAATAGCTTGAGGAAAGGCCCAGAAGTGGGAGAACACGGGGCAAATGGAAGAGATTTTCTAATATGAGTAGATCATAGAGTGCATGAGATAAGCAGAGAAAGACAAACTCCTCCCAATGCTAGTGCATTCCCTCCAAGATTACATATGTGTGGGTATATATGTATATCTGTATTGTTGTTGTTATTGAGTCATTTTTCAGACATGTCTGACTCGTTGTGACCTCATTTGAGATTTTCTTGCAAAGATATTAGAGTGATTTGCCATTTCCTTCTCCAGCTCATTTTATAGATGAGGAAACTGAGGCAAAAAGGGTTCAATGACTTGCCCAGGGTCACATAGCTAGTAAGTGTCCAAGGCTAGATTTGAACTCACAAAGATGAGTCTTCCTAAATCTAGGCCTGCCACTCTATCCACCGTGTCATCTAGCTGCCCAACACACACAACATGTATGTGTGTATATATAAATATACACACATGTATATGTACATATAAAATAGACATAAATATAATAAAGATATTATAGATATAATATGTGTGAAATATATGTATACTTCTATCTATATATGTATACACATATGCAGAGATTTATTTTAAATTTTAAAGAGAATATATATGCACATTTGGTCAGCGCTTAATAAATGCCTGATGACTGATTAACTTGACTGACGAGGTCCATGGATACCAAACAAAAGAGTTTAAACTTTACTTGGTAGACAATGAAGACCCTCTGAAGATGTTTGAGCTAAGCAGAAATATAATCAGATATATCCAGAAAGTAAGTTATTCTGGCAGCCACATAAAAGATGGATTAAAGAATGAAGAGATTGCCATGGAAAGATAAACCAAAAATTAACTGGAAACTAAATAATCTAATCCTAAAGAATGAGTGGGTTAAACAACAAATCATAGAAACAATCAACAACTTTATTCAAGAGAATGACAATAATGATACAACCTACCAAATCTTATGGGATACTGCAAAAGCAATTCTTAAAAGTTTTATATCTTTGAATGCCTATATGAATAAAACAGAGAAATCAATGAATTGGGCATGCAACTGAAAAAGCTTGAGAAGGCACAAATTGAAAATCCCCAAGTAAATACCAAATTAGAAATATTGAAAACCAAAGGAGAGATTAATAAAACTGAAATTAAGAAAACCATTGAACTAATAAATAAAACTAAGAGTTGGTTTTATAAAAAAACAATAAAATTGATAAACCTTTGGTCAATTTGATTTTAAAAAAAGAAAGAAGAAAACCAAATTACCAATATCAAAAATAAAAAGGGTGAACTAATCTCCAATAAGGAGGAAATTAAAACAATAATTATAAATTACTTTGCCCAACCGTATGCCCATAATTTTGACAATCTAAATGAGATGGATGATTATTTTAAAAAATATAAATTGCCCAGATTAACAGAAGAGGAATTTGAATGCTGAAATAACCCCATCTCAGAAAAAGAAACTGAACAAGGCATCAATGAACTCCCTGGGAAAAAATGTCTAGGGCCAGATGAATTTACAAGTGAATTCTATCAAACATTTAAAGAACAGTTCATTCCAATACTGTATAGACTATTTGGGAAAATTGAGGAAGAAGGTGTCCTACTAAATTATTTTTATGATACAAATACAGTTCTGATTCCTAAACCAGGAAGAGCCAGAATGGAGAAAGAAAATTATAGACCAATTTCTGTAATGAATATAGATGTAAAAATGTTAAATAAGATATTAGCAAAAAAAAATACAATATCTTGAGAATAATACATTATGATCAGGTAGGATTTATACCAGGCATGCAGGGCTGGTTCAATATTAGAAAAACTATGAACATTATTGATCATATCAACAACAAAACTAACAGAAACCACATAATTATCTCAATAGATGCAGAAAAAGCTTTTGACAAAATACAACACCCATTCCTATCGAAAACACAGAAGAACATAGGAATAAGTAGAACTTTCCATAAAATAATAAGCAGTATCTACCTAAAACCATCAGCAAGCATTATATGAAATGGGGATAAGCTAGATGCATTTCCAATAAGATCAGGGGTGAAACACGGATGTCCATTATCACCACTGTTATTCAATATAGTATTAGAAATGCTAGCTGTGGCAATAAGAGAAGAAAAAGAAATTGAAGGAATTAGAATAGGCAAAGAAGAAACTAAGTTATCACTCTTTGCAGATGATATGATACTTAGAGTCCCAGAGAATCAAGTAAAAAACTACTTGAAATAATAAACAACTTTGGCAAAGTTGCAGGTTACAAAATAAACCCACATAAATCATCTGCATTTCTATATATTACTAACAAAGCCCAACAGCAAGAGGTAGAAAGAGAAATCCCTTTAAAGCTATGGTAGACACTATAAAATATCTGGGAGTCTACCTGCCAGAACAAACCCAAGGACTATATGAACACAATTACAAAACACTTTCTGCAAAAATAAAGTCAGATTCAAGTAAATGGAAAAACATCAGTTGCTTGTGGGTAGGCCAAGCTAATATAATAAAAATGACAATTCTACCTAAATTAATTTACTTATTTGGTGCCATACCAATCAAACTACCAGATAATTATTTTCTAGAGCTAGAAAAAATAATATCAAAATTCATCTGGAAGAACAAAAGGTCCAGAATATCAAGGGAACGAATGAAAAGCAATGCTAGGTAAGGTGGCCTAGCCCTACCACATCTCAAAATCTATTATAAAGCAAAAATCATCAAAACCATTTGGTACTGGCTAAGAAACTAAGGGGTACATCAGTGAAATAGGTTAGGTACTCAAGACACAGTAGTCAATGAATATAGTAATCAACTGTTTAATAAACCCAAGGACCTCAGCCTCTGGGATAAGAATTCACTGTTTGACAAAAATTGTTGAGAAAACTAGATAACAGTGTGGTGGAAACTGGGCATAGACCAATGCCTGACACTGTACACAAGAATAAAGTCCAAATGCATACTTTTCTAGGTATAAAGATTGATACTATAAACAAATTAGGGGAGCAAGGAACAGTGTATTTGTCAGATTTATGGAGAATGGAGAAAGTTTTGACCAAACAGGAGACAGAGAACCTTATAAAGTGCAAAATGGATAATTTTGATTACATTAAATTGAAAAGTTTTTGCACAAACAAACCCAATGCAACCAAGATTAGGAGGGAAGCAGAAAACTGGGAAAGAATTTTTGCAACTAGTATCTGTGATAAAGGCCTCATTTCTAAAACATATAGAGAACTGAGTCAAGTGTACAAGAGTACAAGTCATTCCCCAGTGATAAATGGTCAAAGAATATGAACAGGCAGTTTTCAGAGGAAGAAATGAAAACAATCTATAGTCATATGAAAAAATGCTCTAAATCATTATTGATTAGAGAGATGCAAATCAAAACAACTCCTATCAGATTGGCTAACATGACAAAACAGGAAAATGATACATGTCGGAGAAGATGTGGGAGAGTTGAAACACTAAGTCATTGTTGGTGGAGCTGTGAGCTGATCCAACCATTCTGGAGAGCAATTTGGAACTATGCCCAAAGGGCTACAAAAATGTGCATACCCTTTGACCCAGCAGTATCACTTCAGGGACTGTATCCCAAAGAGATCATAGAAATGGGAAAGAGTTCCACATGTACAAAAATATTTATAGCAGTTCTGTTTGTGGTGGCCAAAAACTGGAAATCAAGGGGATGCCATCAATTGGGGAATGGCTGAACAAGTTCTAATATATGAATGTAATGGAATACTATTGTGCTGTAAGAAATGATGAACAGAAAGAATTCAGAGAAGCCTGGAAAGACTTATATGAACTGATGCTGAGTGAAAGGAGCAGAACCAGGAGAACTTTGTACTTAGCAACAACCACAGTGTGCAAGGAATTTTTCTGGTAGACTTAGTACTTCGTTGCAATGCAAGGACTTAAATAATTCCCAATGGACTCTTGAGGCAAAATGCCTTCCACATCCAGAGAAAGAACTATGGAATTGGGTCACAGAATGAAACAGACCATTTTCTTTTGTATTATGTTTTGTTTTGTTTTATGGTTTCACCCATACAACACGACTAAGGTGAAAATGTATTTAATAGGAATGTATGTGTAGAACCTATATAAGATTGTAAGCCATCTCAGGGAGGGAGTGAGGAGGGAAAGTGGAAGGAGAAGGAAGGAGGGGAAAAAAATCTAAGATATATGGAAGTGATTGTAGAACACTGAAAACAAATAAAATAATTTAATAAAAAAAAAAAAGAATGAGGAGATTGGAGATGAGAAAACTTGTTAGACTATGAATAGTTCCAATGGGTGGTAATAAGAACCTACACAAGGTTGATGATGGAGGTAATAGACAAGAGAGAGATCCTGGCAGGTGACATTGACTGTATTTGGTAAATGATCATCGGATAAGAGGGGTGAAAGATGAGACATGAAGGAAAGGGAAGAGTCTTGGGGGTAACTGATATAATAACTGGCTAGAGAGAGGGAGCAATGTTGCTCGATGCTCATTTTGCTTGGTTTCTGCGCAAAGAATAGTCTTTGAACTGGAAAGGGAAAAAGAGAAGTATCTAGTAGGGATTTTATACCCAATATAAATATGGAGATTCAACGATAGTGCCCAGATTTCCTTGATGAGTTCAAATCACCTAGTCCAGATGAACTATGTCCTTAAGTACTGGAAGAACAAGCAGATGTGAGCCACTGCCATTGATTTTTAAAAGACTATGGAAAGTGGAAGAGTTACCACAAAATTAAAAAGGGAAATAGTGCCCTAATTTTTTTTAGTATGTACAGAATGATTTTTACACATATACATATTTGTGTCTAATGATAGCCATCTTTAGAGTGGGGAGAGGGGAGGGAAAAAATACATGATAACTTTATTATATATTGAAAAGGAATAACAAGTTGTACATATTTTTTAAAAAGGTGGGGAGGGGGAAGGAAAAATAAGTCTGCAAATTATAGGCTGGTGAAGTTGGTTTTGATGCCTGGCCAAGTTCTAGAACATAATATTAGGAAGATGACTAGTGAACATCTAGAAAAAGAAGCAGGGATTAAAAAAGCCAGTCGGGCTTTGGTAAGAATAAATCATACCAAATGAGCCTTTGCTTTTCAAGCCTGAGTTAATAAACAAGTTTATTAAGGAGAGTGCTGTAGAAATAATTTGCCTAAGGGGGCAGCTACGTGGATGGAAGAGACGGAGCACTGGCCCTGGAGTCAGGAGAACCTGAGTTCAAATCCAGCCTCAGATACTTATTAGCTGTATGACTCTGGGTAAGACTGCAATTGCCTCCCAAAAAAAGAAAGGAAGGAAAGAAAAGAAATATTTTGCCTTATTTTAGAGCATTCTTTGGCACATTTAGCTATTCTTGCAGGGGCGATTACAGAGATATATGGCCCACATGATCCTAAAATTAGATGGTTTCAGAATTTGTTAAATGCAATAACAGTAGAAAGACCTCTAGTTCTAGTATCAAAAAACCCCAAATCAAATTCCACTTCTGTTTCCTGTCTATGACCATCCTGTGACCTAGAGCAAGCCATTTAGCCTCCCTGAGCCTCAGTTTCTTTATCTGTAAAATGAGGGGGTTAAGCTAGATGTTGCCTGAGATTTCTTCCAAGTTTAGATTTATGAACCTGCCAATGAGCTCAAAAAAATAGAGCCACAGAGGGAGTATCCAATGGAGTGTCCTTTCAGTGGCTTGGGGAAAGCATAAATGTAGTGCTCAACAGAACATTTGCAAATGTCATAAAGTTAGAAAGAATTTATTTAGTAATCGGATTTAGTAGTGGAGGGACTGGAGCTCTAATACTAAAAAAAATTTCCCTTGGTATTCTCCCACCTAGCTACTATTTAATATGTAGTAATAAGATTCAGTATTGAAAGATCTGAATATGTTTGTAGGCAGATGGAAAGGAATCAGTACAGAGAGTAAAATGAAAGATGCAGGATAAGGGGGGTGATTACTGCCATAATGTCCTGGAAACCTGAGAGAAAGATGGGATCAGAGGCTGAGGCTTCACAACAACCCTGCTTGAAAACAGGTGATAGGAGCATTACTTCCCATTTTGCTAGGGGAAAAAAGAAGCAGAGGCTTAGAGAACAGAAGGCAATTGCCCAGGGACACACAGTTAGAGGTAGAATTTGTTCTTCTAAGTTCAGCACTCCTTAAAATGATAACAATAATAACTGATATTTTATAGCAATTTAGGGTTAAAAACACTTTATATAACATATTCTCATGTGATCCTCAGAACAAACTTTATGAGAAATGTATTTTTTTTCAGTCTGGACTTTTGATTTCATCAGTGTAATTCCCGGTGAGAATACTTTTTCTACCAAGATAAATCAGCTTATTTTCAACAATTAACCACGTTAAGAGTGGTTTGGTATACTTAGAGGTTAAATGACTTGCCCAGGGTGATACAACCAGCACATGTCAAAGGCATGACTTGAATCCAGGTGTTCTTAAATCTTGGTTTTTGCCATGGGTAAAAGCCTCTCCCGAGGGTACTGCTTTTTGTAATTTAGTAAAATAAAAACCTTCTTCCAATCTCCCATACTAGCTTTATCTGTTATTACTAATATGGCAACTCTCTGCAGGTAAAAGCCAAGGGTTTCTTAGACCTTATTCTCCTTCCCACTCAAGACAGTGCAGCCAAACTGGCCTTTGTGCCTTGGTTAACACAGACTCTGTCCCCTCTGTGTGTTTGCAGTGGCTGTCCCCTGTGATGGAATGCACTTGCTCCTTATTTCCATATCTCAGAATCCCTTATCTTCTTCAAGGCTTGGCTCGTGTCCCCTTCTACATGAAGCCTTTTTCCAATCCCTCCACTTGCTATCTCCTTTCCTCAGAGTAATATAAAATTACTTAGTGCTAATATTATATATATTTTACACACTTATCTATGTTTATGTTATCTCTCCCATTAGAGTGGAAACTCCTTGAAGGCAAGAACTATTCTGATTTTGTCTTTGTATCTCCACTTCCTAGGAGAGTACCTGACACATGTTTTAGTCATTTTTCAGTCATGTCTGACTCTTGGTGACCCCATTGGAGGTTTTCTTGGCAAAGATACTGGAATGGTTTGCCATTTCCTTCTCCAATTCATTTTAGAGATGAAGAAACTGAAGCAAACAGACATTAAGTGACTTGCCCAAGGTCACACAGCTAGTAAGTTAATAAATGGTTATTGACTGATTGATTGGTGTTGAACACGTTGTTTATAGGAGTCACCTATCTTAACTGAAGAACAGAATCTTAACTGAAAGAAATGAATCTCTCACGGTGTTATTTCAAACCCAGGACTGGTTGGTGGGCAGATATTTGTGAGTAGAAGGGTTATTTTTTCATTTTCTCCCACATCAAATCATAGAAACCGTCTTTGATTTAAGGCGTTCAAGAGCCCAACCCAAACCCATAGGGCAGGTGCCCCCTGTGAACAAACTGAAAGAATGGAACAGGAAGACCCAATTCCCCATTGGGCCGAGCCTGTAACTGAGGCCTCCAGTGTGTAACAAAAAGGAGTTGTTTTCTTCTTTTCCCCAGACTCCTTCTCTGCCAGTTCCCCATAATCACCGTAATTGGGGGTCGGCTTTGTATATGTTTCTAAACGATTAGGTTATTTCTGGGCACCAGCTTGTGCTGAGGAATCGTGTGGATGATTAGTAATTACAGAAATGTTTCCTGGAGCTAGCCAGTGGAGCTGACCCTCAGAGAGCCTGGATATCCACTTACCCCAGTCGACTGTGAAACGAATCCACCAAGCAGCTCAAGCTGGGCTGGGTCCTCCCAGAACTGCCCCGTCCCTTCAGTCAGGGCCTGAAAGCCTGTCGAAAACACTTTTGGAAAAGACCTCTCAGCTTGAAATTTTTCTGATAGTTATGACTTCTTGATAAACACTTTTAAATTCTTCTAAAGAATATGGCCATAGGTCATAGAAGACAAGGGGGGCTGCCCAGGATAGAGCAAATCCATTCATTTGTCCATTTATTTATATAACATTCTTTCCTAAGTCACAATTACTTAAGTTTTATAAATTGCTATACATAAAATATTGTCTTTGATCCTTATAACAACCCTGCGAGGTAGGTGATATTAATATTATTTTCATTTTGCACATGGAGAAACTGAGGCTATGGAGACTTGGGATCACATAGCCAGTAAGTACCTAAAGCAGGATTTAAACTCAGGTCTTCCTGATATCTGGTTAAACACTTGATCTACCACCTAGGTAGATATGCACAGGGCAGTAAGCTAAAACCTTGTGGGAGAAGAGAAAAATGAATAAGATATATAATCTTTATCTTGGAAGAATTTGTGATTGAATAAGATAATGAAATCATAGGTTTAGAGTTGGAATCAACCTTAGAGGTCCCCTAGTTAAGTCTCATTTTACAAATGAGGAACATGAGAGCCAAAGAGTCTAATGACTTACCCAACATTACACAGGTAGAAAGTGGTAGGGTTGGGACTCAACCCCAAGGGCCCTGACTCCAAATCCAGCATTTTTCCCACTATACCAAACATTCAGCTCAACTCAATCATTTGTTAAGTGCCCATCATAGGTAAAGCACCACTCTCAAAATAGAGTTAGGTATAATATGTATCCTGACCTCAGGGTATTTACAATCAAGCAAAGGGTGAAAAGGAAGAGAAAGAAGACATATACACAATTAACTATGATATAAAAGAGAGTTCATGGGCAAGTGCTATGAGGAATGTGTAAAGAAATCGCTCTTATTGGAGGTGTTCAGCAAAACCAGGAAAACTTAATGGAGGAAGTAAGCTCTGAATTGAGCCTTGAACAAAGAAAAGGCCTTCAGCAAACAGAGAGGGGGATATGAGGGAAGTACCCCATTCCAGATGCTGGAATTAGTGTGAGCAGAGGCATGGGGAGAACAGGATGAGATCAGGGAATGAAAAGTGACTCAGACTACAAAAGAAGTTTGAAACTAGACAGCAAAGGGCCTTGAATGCCAAGAAACAATAGGAAATCAATGAAAATATTTGAGTAGAGGAATAATGTGATAGGAGATTACATTACAAAGATAATTCATGTCTTTCTTTGTTCTACTAGAAAGTACCCAGGTTAGTTGGTGTTAATCAAGCTTTGAATAAATATAAATTCTAAAAAGCAAAGATTTTCATATAATAATGTGAAAGTATAAAGCATAAACTAGAAAGAAGAAAAATAAGATTCAAAGAGACCATTTATATATGCTTTGACACAGGTAGCAATGGAGATATTGCCAAGTATGATGCATGTCTCTGATTCCAGCTACCAGAGGGGCTGAGCCTGGGGAATCGCTTCAGCCTGGGAATTCGGAGCTACAATAGATTGTATTGATAAAATATCTGAATTATATTGAACATTAATTGAGTAAACCCCCAGGAATGGGGACCTATCAGGTCTTCTACAGTAGGGCAGGCTAATCTAGGTGAGAAACAGAGTAGATAGGCACTGCTGTACATTTGGACATCAGTCTAGTGGGCAATGAGACCAATCTGGGTAAAATAGGAAGACACGGTCCTTAATTTAAAAAAAAAAATATGGAAATATCTATTAAGAAACTGGCAATATTGAACTGGAGCTTGGGAAAGACATTGAGACTGAGGAATTAGATTTAAGGATGATTCATATAGAGGTTCCACTATGAGATTTGGGAATAGTATTCAATTTTTTTTAATGACTTAAAAGGAATACTTATCAAATTAGCAAATGATACAAAGCTAAGGGGTACAATTAATATTTCGACTATAGAATCAAGATCCAAAAAACATCTTGGCAGGCTCAATTATTATAACCAATTGAATAAGATGAAATCTGATAGGGATGTCTTAAACTTGAGTTCAAAAAATCAGCTTCACAAAATCAGGCAGCAGAACTAGAACATATCCTTTGAGAAAAAGAGCTGGGGATTCTGGTGCACTGCATGCTCATTATGGGTCAGTAGTGTGATGTAGTCACTAAAAACCTGATGAGATCTTAGGCTGCATTGAGAGGCAATGTGTCCAGAACAATATTTGTATTGCTGTGGCATTCTGCCTTTGTCAGATCACACGTGGAGAACTGTGTTCAATTCAGGATGAACTACACTGGTAAGTGTGTCCAGGATGTGTGATGACTTGCCTAGCTAAGTAAATATATTTGTGGCAAAGAAAGGTTTGGGGAGGAGGGAGGTGAGGGAGAAACTTAGTGAGAGTGATATTTATGCTTAAAAAAAGGATCAATATAACTTTTTAAATATGTAGGAGCAAAAAGGGAAATGCAGAAAAAGACAAAAGGAGAATAAATGCTACTTCTTTGTTAAATTTTATATATATATATATATATATATACGTATATATATACATATATATAACTCCCTCAAAAATAATTGCACATAAGAGAAATCCAGAGCTTCTTACAAAATCCTCTTTGTGTACTGAAATGTTTATGTTTGTTGGCAATTGCTAAGCTCACAGTAATTTTTTTTAAGAAAGGAAGGAAGATATTTAGCCTATCATAGAGAAGATTTAGGGGGCTGTCTTCAGAGTGCGTCATGTGGAAGAGGAATGATTTTCTGTTTGGCCTGAGAGTTCACAACTAAGAACAATGGGTAGAAGTGGCAAAGATGCGAATCTAGACTTGACTCATTAAGAAAAGCTTCCTAACAATTTGAGGATTCAGAAGTGGAATGGGTGGCCCCTAGAACCTGAACATCTCCTCTCATAGTAAGTCTTCAGGCAGAAGCTGGAGCTCGAGACTCCCTACTGCTCACGGGGATGGAGTTTATGAGAGAGAAATCAGTCTTATAATTCTGTCCTCCCACTTCTTTATAGCTGACTTTTAATGACAGTAATTGCTTTGCTGCAGAATCAATTTTACTTCTCCCTTTAACAATTGGATGATTTCTCCTCATGCTTTTGAATGTTTTCACCAGAGTGGAAAGATATGGTTCAATATTCTGAACATACACCATTTTCTGCTGCTTAAATTTATGGTATTAAACTGTTTAGGGTAGCAATGAATTTTAGTCAATCCTTCAGAAGAACAAAACAGAGGCTTAGTCTGTCCTGGCTCATGGTCCCAACTCTGCTTTCTTAGTGTCAGTGACAGTCCTGGCATGAGTTCTAGCACCGCTGTCCCGCAGAAACCATGTGCTGGATATGTTGTATAGAAAATGCTTTTCAAGGTATTAGATGGACCAGATGACCATGGAGGTCATTTCTAAATCCGAAATTCTGTGATTCTGCAATGTCCATTAAGGGGAATGTTTGGAAAGGCTTCCTAGATGTGGCAGGTCTCCAAAAAGGAGTAGTACTTGAATGGGGAAGAGAAAAAAGGAAGGCAACAGAATAAGCATTTATACTGTGCAAACTATGTGCCAGGAACTGTGCTAAGCACTTTATAAAATATTAGCTCATTTGAGCCTCGCAAAAAACCTCCACAATAGGAGCTATTATTCCCATTATATAGTTGAGGAAACTGAGACAGAGGTTGGGTAACTTGTCCAGGGTCACACAGCTACGAAGTATCTGAGGCCTCATTTGAATTCAAGACTTCTTGACCCAAGCCCAGTACACCATCTATTGCACCATCCAACTACCAAAAAAAAGAGAGAATAAACAAAAGCATAGAGGTAAGAATGAAACTAGTGTGTCCAAGTAGGAAGGGACTTTATAGATGATCTAGCCCAACTCCTCTCATTGTACAGATAAAGAAACTGAGACCCAGAGAGATAAATGCCTTCTTAAAGGTCATCCAAGAGATGGGATTTGAATGTGGATCCTCTGACACCAAGTTCAGCAAACTTTCCATTAAACCATGATGAGAATTCTGGCCTGAACAGAGTAGCAAGTAATTTAGAGGTTAGGACCAATAGGGCCACATAAATTCCTTAAACTAGTATTTGACACCCTCTACTATTTACCTGCAATCTTCTTTTCTAAACCTTATTCTCATTAGTTCCCTTTACAACTAGCTATTAACAAAACCCACAGGCCATCCCCATCCCCCTATGCCTGGAAAGCTAAGCCCAACTGGACTTTCCTTTAGGGTGATGGATCAATGACTCTGTACTGAGCCCCAAATCACACAGCTAGTTAGCAGCAGAGCAGAAATTAGAACCAGATCTCCTGGCTCATAGTTTTATTCTTTTCCCTTTATACCACACTGCCTCTCCTGAGCATAAGGAGTCATTCGTCTTCCTTATTTGTGTGCCAAGCACATTTGACCAAGCAAGTCATAGTTTCCAGGTCTGAGATAGGGGCACTGTTCTCCAGGTCTAATCTAGGTCAAGCTGGGCCAAGTTATAGTGCAGTGGAAAGAGCATTAGATTTGAAGTCAAAGGACTTGAGTTCAAATCGTGACTGCCATTTTCTCCTTGAACAAGTTACTTATCCTTTCGTGGCCTCAGTTTACCAATCTTTTAAATGTGGGTGTTTGGATGAGACATCCTCTAAAGTCTCTTCCTGTTTCAAATTAATGACCAAAAGTCTTGCTTTTACCACATTTCTATAGGGATCCAAACAGTTAGCACTTGATGGACTGCTTCCAATGAAAGAAAGAACAATGAATATCTTTAGCTGGAAAAGTGTAAGCTAAAGATCTCTAAATCTGGAATTGTGGATGAATTTCAAGATTATTGGAAACCATTCAACATGCCAGTTGTTGACCATGTGAGGCTGAATATTGTGAGATCTGCGTGTTGTCCATATAGGCAGAGGTAGGCTGCAGCCAGCTCAAACTGGCTCAAGAGTCAATTATTCAGTTTTCAATATAAGCATTTACACCTCAGAAATTGGCAAAAAATACTACTATTACTTGACTTACTGAGGCTTTTTTAATTGTCTAGACTTAAGAAAGTGTTGATAATGCAGATTAAACTTATAAATATGTCATGTTTTCAGAGAGATGATTGTTAAATATCTACCACTTTGCATGCAGGTTACATGTATGTCTGAATAGATTCATCTAAATATGGCTTACAAAGAAACTTTGATAGATATTTCTGGAATCTGGCCACCCTTCTCCAAGGGAGACAGGAACCATGAGACTGGCCACTCTGCTTTCTTCAGGGTATTGGACAAGAATTATATCTATCTGACCCAATAACTATTTCCAGGGGAAATTATTTTCCCATTAGGTTCAAGCTGCTTTCCTGGTTGCTATCCCTTAAAGGGGAAAGAGTAAACCCAAACTCATATCTGAAGGCTTGACCCCTTCCCACCAAACTCTAGTTACATGAAAGACCATGACAAATAATAAATAACAAGTAAATTCATTTATTCAAGCAGATAGCAAACAGAAATCAAAGAAGGTTATACAGATTAGAACATAGCTTTTCCACTGGGAGACAAGTGGGAAACAAGGGTGTACTGAGGCACTGGTCCTCTACATGTCAATTACTTAGCAAAGTCTTCCCTCTTTCTCTCCACCTCTTTCCCAAAGAGGGTCTAGAAACTTCTGTATCCTTTCTGGAAGCAGGAAGGAAGAATTTCTCTCTTCTCCCAAGGTCTTGTACCAACTTGGCATTTTGAAGGTTTGAAGCCAGTGTTTAAACTGATTTAGAATTTAAAGAATGAACAAGACTTTGCAGTTCATCTAATCTAATGTCATCATTTTATATAGGAAGAAACAGGCCTAGAAAGGCTAAACACTTCATTTAGAGTCAAATGAGCAGTAAGTAGCTGAGCTGGTATTTGAAGCAAGATCTTCAGACTACCTTATATATTTACATATAAACATGTTGTCTCCCACTTCCCATTGAATGCATTTACTTTGTATACACTTTGTTGTACAAATATCTACTGTACAAAATATACTTTGTATATATTTTCAATCTGGGTACATGTTGTTTCCCTCAATAAAACATAAACTCCTTGAAGGCATGGACCGTCTTATTTATTGTTATGTATACCCAGCGCCTAGCATGGTGCTTCACACATAGGAGGTGTTTAATAAATGCTTGTTGATTCATTAAATTGACTCAGACTCCAGATCTCAAGGTGTTTTGACTCAAATTCAGTATGTTTTCCATGATTATCCTGGAGAGACCAAGCCAGACCCGCAGTGAGATGACCTTATTAAGGATAATCTGGTGTTTTGCGCTTTCCAATAGACATTCAAGATGTTCATATAGAAAACGCTACTCATAGGCACCTAAACATACTTCTCCAACCTTTGCCCAAGAGGATTCCAGATCATGAGTTTGAGTTCTCTCTGTAATTGCTATCTAAAGAGCATTGGAACACCCCTCCTCAGAGGGCAACTATTGCTTTATTTACTCACTTGTCTGGTAAAACCCACTCCTTTAGCAAGCCAAAGAGGTGCAGAGATGGAAAATGTAAACCGTTCCAGCTCCTGAAGGCCAGCCTCTCCCCACAGCTGTCTTGCTTTATGAAAGCATGAAGTCAGTGCATCCAATCCTGAGCTATCCATCACCAAGCCAGACGCATCCTGCAAACGGTATCCGCAAGACAAACGGGCAGCGAGACCTCAAAGAAACAACAGATGGCCCCCAAGCAGATGGAATTAGGTGCTGGTGTTTACATTGAGCTGTTCAAATGAGTCCCGGTCTGAACGCCTTCCCAGGCAGGACGATGGCACGGAGCACTCATTTGTGCTACGGCTGAAAACACCTGACACTTGTATCAAGAAATATTGGATTTAATTGCAGTCCATTAAAATGTGGAAATGTCTTCAGCGCAGGATTAATGGTTTAAGTGAACTGGAGGCTTTTAGAGTATTTTTAGGTCTTCCTTTAAGATGCATATGTTCCCCACCCCACCCCCTCCCTGAACTTCTCCAAGAAATGCTAGCCACATGTTTCCCATCTCCTGGTTTTAGGTAAGTAGCATTTTAAATGACTCTGAACATCAAGCACCTTTGATTTGTGACTTTCAGAAAAATGTTTGTGTACACTAAGGGATGGTAAATTGTTGCCTCAACTTTGACAATTATTTAGGTTATACTCCCCGCCTCCTCCCTACCACCATCACCCTTCCCACTCACCTCATGTGTGTTGTTTGGGCTCTACCTACGCAGGAATTTAATAATGCTTCACGGTATGAATTTGTTTTTAAGTGAATGTTTGACTCTGGGGACTAATTGCAAGAAAAGCTGGGAGCCTGAATTCACTGATCTCAGGTCTGGATGTTTGCATTTGCTTCCTGAATCAACAGGAACCCCTGTTAGAGACAAAAGCCTGGTAGCAGAAAGAATATTGCACTCTGGGCTTAGAGAGAGGGCTGGCCCTGGCAGGGTGACTTTCTCTTATTAAGGATGACAAAGTTTCCCCCCTTCCCCCTTATAAGTAGTGTTTGAGGTTTCTATCAAGAAGACAGGAATGTTTTCATTTGGTGACCTTCCCGAAAATTTTACTCCAATTCAGTACAGTGGAACTCAAATAGAAATTTACTAATGTACCAAATTGCTGTGTGATAAACCAACATGATACCTAGGTGTGAACTATCATTTTTAGCTATATCACATAATCACAATAGCAGCACACATATAAATATGTTGCTGTTGTGTGTGTGTGTGTGTGTGTGTGTGTGTGTATGGAAAGAGAGTGTGTGTTAACTACATCACCATAGGCAAATCACTTAACTTCTCTAAGTTTCATTTTTCCCATCTGTAAAACAAGGACAATCATGTTTTAATTACCTAACTCATAGGGATTTTGAGATGACATGAGGTAATAGATGTGACTGCATTTTAAATATTAATTAATATCAATTAATTAGTATTCATTTAATAAGCATTTATTGAGTGTCTATTATCTTTAAAGTTCAGTGCTAGTCCTTACAAGTAGGATCTACAATACATGTAATAACCAAGATCACATTAGTATCGCAAATTACCTGCATCACATGTCATACAATTTCTTGTCTAGCTACATATATTCAACATTCATTCAACATGCATTTATTAGGAGTCTGTTATGTGTTAGGCACTATACTCTATGCTGATATGAATAAATATGAAACAATCCCTGTCCTTAAGAAACTTACTAGTTATTGGGGGAAATATGTACACGTGTAAGTAAATGCAAAATGTTTGCAAAATGCAGATCACAGTAATTTGCAATATCTGTCACTGAAACTTTATTTTGAATTTTGTTGTTTGTTCTATATTGGGTCAGGATAAACCCCCTACCCATCTATAGCTATGAAATATGTAGATTTTCATTCTCTTCTAATTTTTATGGTATAACTTTTCATATATAATTTGATCTTTGAACCATTTGAAATGTACTTTGGTATATGGTGTTGAAAGTTGGTCTAATCCCATTTTATGCCAATGTGCTATTTATTTGTCCCAGTGATTTTTTAAAAAAAAAGATATGAGTCCCTTCTCCAATAATTTGTATTCTTAGGCCTATTAAACAACAGTCTGTTGAATGCATTTGGTTCTAAAATATGCTTGTCTGTTCCACTGAAATACTCTTCGATTTATCCAGGAGCAATAGACAGCAGAAGTAGTTTGGTATAATACATGGAGTGCTGGGCTTGGAGCCAGGAGAACCCAGGTTCAAATTCTGCTTCTTGCACTTCCTAGCTGTATGACCCTGGGTACCTTTTATGCATTTCCAGCAACCATGTAGGACTAATCTATTAAGTTAGTTGAAACTACCTAGACAGGGGATTTGTCATTCTAATTTTCACACATATTCAGTATCCTCTATAGCAATGGTATCAAATTCAAATAGAAACCAAGGTTTTTATATAACGATTCCAGTGGTTCACTGGTTAGTTTTAAAATTTAATATTATCTATGTTTTATCATATTTTATTTATTTTGTTAAGTGTGACATGTCTCTCCTTCCTTCTCCAACTCCCCCTCATGTTTGACACCTCTGTAGTTTCATTATAGTCCTCTTCAGTCCCTATCTGAATACCTGGTAATTCTGCGTGATTGTCATCTCACCAACGACACCATGCCCTATCCTCTACAGTCACAGCTTCTTACACTCTACTCAGCTTTGTCCTCCCTCATTTCATTACCAGTCTTGTTCACTATACTCTATGGCTTTGCCATTCTCCAGCATATGGGATTCTTAACCTTTCTCAGGGGACCAGCTTTATAACATTGGCTCATATGAGGAAGAATAACTGAATAGGTTTACAACTCCAAAACATACCTTTGTTATTATTAATCCTTTTTATTTTAATTTTCATTCGTTCATTTATTTATCTGTTTGTTTTGTTTGTTTATTCATTCATTCATCCACTTGTTTATTACCACAGTACCCAGAGCTTCATGCAAGAGATATAGGAACACTCCTTGCCTCTCTCAGTGAAATTTCTCTATCTCCAACCCAAAGTAGGTTCAGGATGACTAATCACCATTAATAAGCTCTCCTCCACTTTCCAGGAAGCCTGTCTTTAGATCTCATCATCTCACTGAACTCAGAAGTTTGTTTGTTTTGAGGGGGAGGGGGTACACTCCACTCTATTTTGTTTGTTTCTGTACCCCAACTTTCCCTTGGGGTAGCTGAGTCAACTGATTCAAATTACTCCAGCATAATTCTGGAAACATCAGGGAACAGGGTAGAGGGAAGAAACCATACATATTCTTCCTGGCAGCATTGGAATCCACACAGTGGAGAGAAAGAGGCATTTGTAGTCTCTATCTATGTCAGGTCATACTAAAAGCTCCTTAGGAGCACTGATCTGCCATTCAGCTTTGTAACAATAGCTTTATTTAAAGATCAAGTAGTACTTGAATGAAGAGATATAAGAACACACCCCAATCTATCCCTTCATGAAGGTGGTAGGTCCACAGGTGCACATTGTGTATGTTTTCATATTTTTTTTAATGTATCATTCAGTTGTCCTGTGTGATTTTTTTCCCTCTCTTAAAAAATGTTTGTTATATGAATTGACTTTCTGGGAGGGAGAGGAATACTTGAAATACATATGATAATGTAAGAAACAGAAAATATTAGTAAAAGCTTTTTAAAACTATTGCATTAAAATTCATTTAATAAATATGTATTAAATGTCTACTTTGTATCAAGAACCATGTTAGTTGCTGAGGATATACATACAAAAACAGAATACAGTTATTTCTTCCACATTGCAGGGGTTAGGGATACAGCACCTCTGCAAGATGAAAAGTCTGCATAAAAATTTTTAGTTCTTCCTTTGTGCCAGAGAAGAAATCTGATTTTTTTCTTTTCTTCTTTTTTATGGGATGTTTAAAGGATCTTAAAATAAAATATGTTGGTATCATGCAATATGATAGATATATTTATGCATTTCTGAGTTTCTAAACTTTTTTCTGTGTCATCTGTGGTTTCTGCAAAATTTCTATTTAATTTCTTATGCCAAACTGCAATATATAGAAATCTTGATAGGGAAAGTCACAATGTGGAAGGATAACCCTCAAGAAACTAACATTACATCAAGCGGAAACAAATAAAACTAATTCTTGTTAAAGTGTAATGCATTTTTCCAAGGGACTTTTCAATCCATTCAATTCAACAACTGTTCAACCTTGCAATGTAAAATAGTTGTGTTTGATACTATAGAATACAAATATAAGACACGGTTCCTGAGCTAAAGAAGCTTGTAGAGGGCTAACATGGGCAAAAAAACAAAACAAAACAAACAAACAAAAACCAGAAACAAAAACAATCTCCATATTTGGAACTCCTTTTGTCCAGTAGTCTGGGAAACTTTTTTCCAGCTAAGTCAACTAAAATTTATTGTTTGCTTGTTCTTGAGTTACATTATGAGGAAATTTTTCTTAAGATAAGACTTTTCTCAACTCCCACCAAAAGAGACTCACAATTTCTTTGGAAGAAATGGTTGGTTATTTTCCCAGAACCCACCCCTTCCTTCCTGCCAAATGGCACAACTGTCTCCTGGCCAGGTATTCTAGTAATGGCTCTGCCAGTAACTAGTTGTGACCTTAGGCAAATCACTTAACCTACCTGGAACTCAGTTTCTTTATCTGTAAAATGAGGATAATAGCCTTTGTCTTACCTATATCATGATTGTCATGAGACTTATCAGATCATAGATATAGCCACACTTGAAAAACTGTAAAGTGCTGAATAGACATGTGAGGGATTGTAATTAATTATCAGTAATACTCTGGCACAAGTTTCTCTTGTTTCTTCTTTCTTCCTAGGCCAATCTAGAGACTTCATAGCGAAAAGGAGAAGTGATTTAGGATTTGGGATTGAAGGCATCTGCTTTTGAGAGTGAACTCTATTGGCTCTAAACAGGAAACCCATTACTCCAAGCTCATCCCGTACATTTCCATATCTGTGGTTTCACTGGGGTTTGAGGATGAGACTGAGAGGGAGGTTTGAATCAAAATCATCCTTTAATCCTGATATTACTCTCCTACCTATCTGTACACCATCATCCTTTCTTATCTCCCCATCCCTATTGCCAGAGTCCCTCTGCTATCCTTTACATGCTCAAGATTCCTACTACAATGGAACTGTTCTCCCAGGAAAATGAGCTGAATGCTGGTCCATTAGATTTCATCCCTCCTATGTTCATTCAGTCCAGGGTAACCTGATAAACTACTCTAAGTCCAGATGTTAATGACTAATCTTGCCTTATTATTTGATCCTTCCATTGCTTCTTAGCTTGAACCTTCAAAGCCTTAACCAAATAAATGACTAATCAATAGTCAACAAACATTTATTAAGTATAGACACTGGGTTAAAGAATGGGGATGCAAAGAAAGGCAAAAACATTGTCCCTGTCTATTGGGGACAATCAATTATTGATTGTCCCTGTTCAATAGAAGCTCACATTCTATTGGGAGAGAAAATGTGAAAAAAATAGTACATTCAAGATACATACAATGGAAAGTCAAATCATTGGGGAACACTGCTTGTCTGAGCTTGAAAAGGGCAGGAGCTACATCTTTTTCCAAACTTTTTCTCTCTCCCAGAGCACAGTACTCTGCTCACAATAGGCTCTTAATATGTTTAGATGGATGGATGGATGGATGGATGGATGGATGGATGGATGGATGGATGCTAAGTACTGTCAGAAGCCAGTGAGGGATATGTTTGGGGGTGAGGACTTAATCACATGAGTGACCACTGTGCTTCAGTCTTGTGTAGGGCTAGACCCGTTCAGAACTCCCACCAACGCATCCATCCACAAACAGTTGATCAGAGCCTGACTCTAGGATAGAATTAAAAGGCAAGGGAAAAGTGTGTATTTCTCCTTCAGCCTATAATTATGACCTTGGCTATACAAATTTTCCCTTAACCTAGTTCCAAGCAGCAGATAATATACAGTACTTGACCTTCTCTTCTACAAATAAGGCTGGACAAACTAGTGAGAAGACTCAAGCTGTCAATAGGTGTTAGGAATTCCTGTTTGGAAGACAGGTTTGGAGGAAACCTGTTTGGAAGAAATGAATGTGAGAAACTCAGGGCTGATGGCTCATGGCAATATAATTACCTAATAGTTTAGCATTTTCCTCACAACCCAGTAAGCAAAGTTATATCCACATTTTACAGACGAGGAAACTGAGGCTTGAAGAAATCAAGCACCATATACATTTTTTAATGATAATTCTCCCGCCCCCCCCCCACACTAACTTTTACCTTTAGGTGATTTCCCTGAATGAAAAGAACTGGTAAGAATGAAACTATGAAGGTATACGCACCATTCACTTGCTTAGTACATTTATAGAAAATGAAAGGATTATATGACATGAGATATGTAGGAGGTCACACACTAAGTTCAGGGCACTATAAAAATAAGGATAGCTCCCCTTCTGTCTGGAGAGGAAAGTAACCTGTGGAGGCAATACCTTTCCCATTAGGGGGATGGATTCTAGAGATCCCAGGAACGAAGATGAAAGCCAAGAGCATCTAATTCCTTCAATTAAATTCAGTTATGATTTATTAAGTATCCACTTATAGCTAGGCACTATCAAGACAGTTTCTACCCTTAAGGAATTTACGTTCTCAGGGAAACTCCAAACTAGGTCTTTCCCCAGGGCAGCTCCCATCTCTTCAGTGTCACCATTCCTTGGGTGCCCAGTCCAATGCTCTACAGTGCCAATGGGGTACTTCAATCAGATAAAAAGTCCTCCACCTCACTTGAATACTTGCCTAACAGTGATGAACTTGGAGATCCTTCCAGCATCCAGGAGTGTAGGCAGAGGGCCTGTGCCACCACACAGTGAGGGGGTTTGTGCTGGCACCACTGGAAGGGCTTCGTCCCTCCACTCCTTCACTCTATTAGAGTAGATCCCACCACTAAGAGATCTTGAGCTACCCGAGGTACAGTTCCCCCGACACACCTCCCTCCCACCCCTCTACCCCTCACCACTCCCTGCAGGTCCCCTGGCTCATCCGTGTTTATATTTCCGGATGTTTGCGGATTAGTGGTTTGGGTTTTTTATTATTATTTAAGAGCTCTCCGAAAGAAGCCTGGAGCCACGGGAGCGCATTCCAACAGCATGGAAAAAGTGATCTTGTGCGTGGAAGCTCCGCCGCCGCCGCCGCCGGTCTCCTCTCTGCTCGGCGGGATGATTAATGCTGATAATTCCCCTCCAGCGGACTCATTAAAGCTGCGGGTGTTTTTCTTCGAGGCCTCTGACATTTCCTCCTCTCCCACTATCAGAGGTAATGACAGTGGCGTGATTATATACTTATTCCTTTCCAGCTCCGAGCCGTTTTCCTTGGCACGCGGGCGGAGGCCCCTTTCTGCAACCCGCCGAGCCGGGCCCCGAGGCTCGGGCTGCCCGCCCAGCGAGGCTACACAGCCCCTGGGGCAGCGACGGCGGTGGCGGCGGGACCTGGGCCCCAGAAGCCTGGCCTGCCCGGGCCTGGACCGGGCTGATGCCCCGGAGCGCCCCGGACCGGGCGGCCCCGGCCCGGCAGTGTGGGCGCAGCGTGACATTGACCGTGGCGCTTGGAAGGGGGGCGAGAGGGGGGCTGGAGGAAGGGGGCGGGGGAAGGCTGCTGTGATTCTTGTTTTTTTTCTCCCTTCTCCTAATCCTGTTGTCAAAAAATGTCCAAGTTAAACAAAGGGGAAATTACGGAAGGAATCTGGAGCGCAGCCTTGAAGAATTAGGTTTCACTCTAATTGAGCTCATCCGCTGCCCGGGCAGGCTTGGCCCCCTCGCCATGTTAATCAGGCTCGCTGTCATCTGGCCGGCTCCCTCCTCCCCTCCCCCTACGCCCCTTCCCCAGGGCCGGGGCCCGAGGCTGAGGCCTGGGCGGGGGATGGACGGAGACCAGGGCTGGGCCTGAGACCCGGGCCGGGGCTGCCTGGGTGCTTCGGCCCGCCGCGCTGCGCAGCCCGCTCAGAGGCGCGAGAGCGAGTACCTCTGACTTCGTAAACACCCGCGCCCAAACTTGGGGTCAGCTTCCTTCGAGGGACGGCGCACTGGGCTGGCGCAGTCGAAATCCCCAGAATGATTGAATGGCCTCTCGTGGGGAAATCAAAACCTGCAGATTCCTGAGGGGTGACGAGGCCTGGTGATTGCAATTTGGGTTGGACGCTGTGCCTCCCTCCCCGCTCCTTCCTTGTCCCACTTCTCCCTCCTCTCAGGTCTTTCCACCTTCTTCCCCTTCCCCCTCCTCACTTTTTTTGTCCGCTCACCTTTTCCCACCCCCAGTTCTTTCTTCTACGTCTTTATGCCACTCCCTTTATTGTCTCCTTCCGTCTTCTCCATTTTCCTCCCCTTTCCTTCTTACTGCTTCCTGTCTCCTCTCCTCCCTGTTTCCTCCTTCACCTCTTCGTCTTCCTCTCTTCTTCTCCCTTTTCCTCCTTCCCCTTCGTTTTCCCCTTCTTCCCCCCCACTTCTTCTTGTTCGTGTTCTTCTGTTATGTGTGCGTGTTTACTTCTGCCTATATCTCTGTCTCTTTCTCTAAAGGTTTCTTTTCTATCTCTCTGTTTTTCTCTTTCCCTCTTCTTCTTTTTCTTCTTCTCCTTCTCTTCCTCCTTTTTCTTCTCTCTCCGTCTTTTCTTCAGTGGCCATGTACGCAAACTCATAACAAAAGGACTCATTCTCTCTCCTCCTTATCTCCCTTAGGTTCGTAGGACTATGGATTGAAAGCTGGATATTATCTTAGAGGCCAGGTAGTCCAGCTCTCTCATTTTGCAAATGAGGAAAATGAGATCCAGAGAGCTTAAGTGACTTGCCCAAAGTCACACAAGTAGTAACTGGTAGTCAAGATCTGAATCCATGTGTTCTGCCTCCATATCAGCTCTCTTTCCGCTGTTCCCTGCTGTGTCTCTTCTTTGTCATTTTCTCCCTTCTTTCTTCAGCAATAACAATGAATAGACTGGGTTGCCTCCAGAAGCAGTGAGTTCCAAACAGCAGAGATCTTCAAGTGAAGACTAGTTGACTTCTTGTCAAAGATATGGTAGAGGAGATTTATGGATCAGACTGGAAGACGATCTCTCAGGTCCTTTCCAGCTCTGCTGGAAGAGATTCTGTTACTCTACAATGTACACATTGTACTTCCACAGTACTTCCACATGCATCTTAGTTGCTATTTATAGCAATCTTGTAAATTAGGAAGTATATGAATTGTCCCCACTTTACAGATGAAGAAATTGAGCTTAAGAGTTGACATGACTTATTCAAGATTACAAAGCTAGAAAACCACAGGGAAAAATCTTTAACCATGTCTTGTGTCTCTTGGTGTAGAAAAAGACATCTCCCTTTCTCCCTATTTCAGTCTTCTCTCTTCTATCCTTCATTTCTTCTTCCTTTGTTTTCTTCTCTCCCATCGTCTTTTCCTCCTTCCTCTTTCTCCTTCTGTTATCAGTCTATGGGAGTTGAGTGGTGCCCAGTTTACTGTAGTGTAATGATTATCTCTGGAGATTCTACACAAGAATACCCAGGTCCAAGATTTGTTTGGTTAGATCCAGGGTCCCCTGAACTGAGTGGGATTCTAATAAAAAATTGTGAGATTAACAAAGTTTGTCTTTGTGCACTCCCAACCAATGAGTCTAACTCATCCAGACCTGCCCTCCCCCAAACAACCTCATATCTTCACCAATAACAGAAACTCGTGAGTCTATACCTTCAAAACTTTTCCCTCAGGAAATTAAAGAGAAGGAAATTGATCAATTTGTCCAAATCAAAGTTTAGTTGCCAGTGGACGCTTGACATGTCTCCCTCTTCGAAATATAATTGTATTTTTAAAGAAATAAATCTCTTATAGTGATATCTTTGACACTGTCCGATATGCTGATGATCATCCTAGTTGAGAGCAAGGGATATTAGGAAATTACCTTTTCTTTACTATTACTTAAATGTCTATTCTGTTATTCCTCTAAGTCAGGGGCCCTTAACCTTCTTTGTGTCATGGACCTTTTTTCTGAATGTTTTCTTATGCACAAAATAAAATGCACAATATTGCAAGGAAGAGACCAATAATGTGAAAATTGATGTAATTTTTTTTTTCATCCAAGTTCACAGACCCCTTGAAATCTGTCTGCTTACCCCTGCTCTGGCAGTTGGTGTCATAAAAAGAACTCTGGGTCTAGAGTCAGAGGACCTTACTTAGAATCCCTGTTCGATTTTCTACTCTGTAACTTTGGCTAAATCAGTTCCTCTCTCTGGCACATTGTCCCTTTATCAGTAAGATGAATAAGAAATTCGGATGGACTAGGTAATTTTACTGCCTGTGCCCGCTCTAAATTCCACCAACCTACATAATTAAAGAGGCAGAATGAAGTAACACCAACTCTACTTGTACTACCTTTGTGATCTTGCACAAATCACTTTCTCTCTTTGTACCTCAGTTTCCTCATCTGTATTTGAGGCATTTGAAATCATTGATCTCTGAGCTTCCTTCAAAGTCTTATGATCCATATGGAGAAGAGTTGAATTTATAAGAATACAAGTCATTCCCCAACTGATAAATGGTCAAAGGATATGATCAGACAGTTTTCAGAGGAAGAAATTAAAACTATCTATAGTCATATGAAAAAAATGGTCTAAATTGCCATTGACTAGAAAAACGAAAATTAAAACAACTCTGAGGTACCACCTATCAAATTAGCTAACATGAGAAAATAGGAAAGATGTGGGAAAATTGTAACACTAAGGCATTGCTGGTGGAGTTGTGAACTGATCTAACCATCCTGGAGAATAATTTGGAACTATGCACAAAGGGCTATAAAACATGCTTACCCTTTGACCCTGAAATACCACTTCCAGGGCTGTATCCCAAAGAGATCATAAAAATGGGAAAGGATCCCACATGTACAAAAACATTTATAGCAAATCTTTTTGTGGTGGCAAAGAATTAGAAATCGAGGGGATGCCCATCAATTAGGGAATGGCTGAACAAGTTGTGGTATATGAATGTAATGGAATACTATTATGCTGCAAAAAAATGATGAGCAAGCAGACTTCAGAAAAACCTGGTAAGACTTATATGAATTGATGCTGAGTGAAATGGGCAGAACCAGGAGAACACTGTACACAGTAACAGCCAGATTGTGCAGTGACTGATTTTGATAGCAATACAAGGATCTAAGTAACTCCAAAAGACTCACAATGGAAAATGCTATCCACATCCAGAGAAAGAACTTTGGAGTCAATGCAGATAGACCATACTATTTGCTCTCCTTTTCTTATGTTGTTTTATTTTGTTTCTTCTTTTTCATAGTTCCTCCCATTAGTTCTAATTCTTCTTTATATCATGACTAATTGTGAAAAATATGTTTAATATGAGTGTATAAGTAGAGCCTGTATCAGATTGTATGCCATCTTGGGAAGGAGGGAAGAGAGGGAGAAAATTTAAAATTTAAAATCTTATGGAAGTGAATGTTGAAAACTAAAAATGAGTAAATAATTTTTTTTTTTAAGAATTACGATCCTACTTGTAAACCATTACCTCAAAAACATAGACACATGGGTAGAGAAGGATGGACAGATAAAATGTTAATCAATGCCAAAGAGAAACAACTTTTCCAGCTCTGCAAATGGATTTAAAATGAAATGCACTTGGGGAGCAGCCTGAAGCCAGACCTTGGGAAGCGGCAAAGAACAGAGCCTTAAAGTCCAAAAAAAGGGGGGGAGGGGTCAGTTTTAGTTCAGACCAGTAGGGGGCAATCAGGTACAAGTCAACAGTAGACATTGGCAATTCTCAATACAACCCAGAATTTTCATTTTACAGATAAAGAAACTGAGGCCTAGAGAAAGGAGATGGTTTGTCTAATATAACACAAGGAGTACACAGCAGAGCTGAGATTCAGTCAATTCAATTTGGAGCCTCTCAATGCTCCTTCCAGAAAATTGATGTGGCATCATACACACTGAAAGATCCATGATTTTATCAGTGTGGGGCTTTATTCAATGGAAACAAATTCCTACCCTAAACTACTTTATCCACATTTTCCCATAACTCCTCCAGAGAAGTCCTATCCAATCTCCTGAGTTCTTCTTGGATCTTTGCTGACTGGTAAAGTTTGGTGTAGTGGGTAGACTTCTGGTTGAATCCCATCTCAGATGCCAGGGTCATCTGTGTGACCCTAGACAAATCCCTTAAACTCTCCTTACTCTTACTTCATTCATCTTTAAAATGGTGGTGGAGGGTTAGACTCGACCTCCAAGGTTCAGTCCAGCTCTGAATCTATGAGCTTTATTTTAATAACAGTGCTTCATAAAACTTAAAAACATTTTAATAAATGTTACCATTTCAAATTCTCTTAATCTCTAAGCTACTTGGAACAAAAAGCTTCAAAGTATTAGAGACCTGACTAAGGAAGGCAAAATCGTGTAGGAACAGGAGGAGATAATATAGGATATTATATGGATTATCTTTGTTGTCCTGCCTGCTACTAAAATTTTAACAGATACCTTCAGTGAGCCTACCTAAAGGCTACTTTTACATTCTAATGCTTTTTTTGAATCACAAAAAGCAATTATTTCACTCATCTATAAATATAAAGGAGTAAATAGCAAGATAGTGTCTTGTCCCAAGACCATGTCTATCTAAACCCCATTGGGGAAAAAATGAAATAAAAAATAACATAATAATGAAATAATGGGATAAAAAGAATAACATTATTAATCATAGGTGACATTTATACAGAACTCTAAAGTGTGCAAAGTCTTTATATACATTATCTCATTTTGAGATATGTGCTGGTATGATGTGGAGTTTTGTTTTTAATATAAATCATGTTAATAATTATATAATATGCTATTGTTATTACCCTAGTGGTATCGAATCCAAAGGATTTCAAGGATGGGCTCAGGGACTAATACTTCCTTCCTCACCTGCTCCCTGCCCCAACCAACCTACTTGGTTCAGCCCATATGATTGAGTACCTGATGGTTATTTATTTTTGTTAAAGTTTTGTTAATTTATTAATCAGCAAAATATATCTAAATAGTTATTAATAAAGGGAGATAGAAGGAAATGGGAAAGGGAAATGACAGTAACAACTTTGGAGTAGAGTGGGTTCAGCAAATGTTCCATCTCCTACTTACTAGAGAGAGAATTGCAGAATGCTTCTCTGGCTACAATGCTTGTATTGGACAGGCCGTATCCATTAGACAAAATCAGATGAAATAATATTTGTAAAGCACTTAACATAGTTCTTGGGATATAGTAGTCATTTAATAAATGCTTGTTTTCTCCCTCTCTTTCCCCTCCTTAGAGGATAACAGAAGAAGCTCCAAGGAAGTAAAAAAAAATTTTATTTCAGGGTTAGCATCCAGTGCCCTATGCCCCAGGACTCCTTATCACCTCGTCAGTTCTACCTACCAGTTCTAGAGTGGAAGAATAACGTTGCCAAACATCAAGGTGCCAGAGAGAAAAACATTGACAGGATAGATGTTGTATTCATCCTTCACATTTGAAGAAAACCAATGAATCATAAAGTGATGTCTTGACTCGTGTGTAAATTGGATTTCAGTGAGGCAGAGTTGAGCAAAGCTATCAGCCTCACTCTCTCTTCCCAAGTCATCGAGGTCCAATGGCAAGACAAAAGTCAAGATGACCAGCCATGGCCCGGGATGCAGTAAATGACCTTGGTGTCTTTGATATCTGACCAAGATGTAGGTGCTCCACAGTGCCTGCCCCTCTTCTGCCCATTTTGAAGGAAGACATCTTTGCATGCTTAGAGTAGACATCACTCTATCTATCCAATAGTTTTGAGGCCTGTTGATTACCCTCAACCTGGGTGATTATATCAGGGTGTGGCTGTTGCATGTGCTACAGCTTCTTGGAGCCACAGGTGAGAGCTGGGAGACAGGTGAATACCAAAGACGAATGAGCAGCCCTGAAAAGGGCTCAGCAAGCCCTCACACCAGAGGTACTAGTCCTCCTGAACACCCTATGTACCCTATTACTACCCATGAGGGTAGATGTAGTAAAGCTTCCTACCACCATCAATGGATTTAGTTTAGTTTAGCAAACATTAATTTGTCACAGCCACTTGCTTAGCGATGATGGTCAAAACATCCAAAAACATTTTTCCTCTCTTTAAAAGGCTAAGTATCCCCCCTTGGATTTGCCCTCTACTGTGTATCCAAGGAGTATGACAAATGGGTTATCTGGCAGATGTTAGCATCCAGGGTAGAAAGGCATATCCCTTCAAAAGTTACCCTTTCATGAGGAGCTAGTCCCAAGATCTGGTGATTTTTCTCCATCATCCTAAGGTATCAAAGATTTAGCAGCATCCATTTCAATTACTTGTCATTTCTTTGTAAGTTCAGTGAATGGGGTCCATTGGCTGCTTCAGTGTCAATGGAAGGCAAGCATGAATACCACTTGATTACCCAGTAACAGCATATTGTGGACAGAGAGTTGGCCTTGGAGTCAGAAAAACTTGAGTTATAATCTAGCCTCAGACACTTATTAGCTATGTGACTCTGGGCAAGTCACTTAAACTCTGTTTGCTTTAGTCCACTGGAGAAGAAAATGGCAAACCACTGCAGTATCTTTGCCAAGAAAACCCCATGAATGGTATGGTCCAGGGGATCACAAAGATACTGATGACTGAACAACAAATGATAGGTTAAAAACTTTGAAAAACTTAAGAACTCTGATCAATGAAATGACCCTACAATTCCAGGAAACCAATAATGGAGTATGTTACCCACCTGCTCATCATAAGGTGCAGAATGAGACATATGTTCTTAGGTAGAACTAGCATGGCTTGAATAGATATACGTAATACAAGGGTTTTGGTTTTCTTTCATTTGAGGTGAGGGGGATGGGATTAAGAGATATCATTTCATTACCAACATGGACAAAAAGAAGAAAAATCAGAAAAGAAAGCCATTGAAATATTTTTTAAATGTATAGAAGGCAACAAAAGTAAAGTGAGTAAAAAAGACAAGCAAACAGGACAATTTGCTGAATTTGTATGTGTACTGAGAAGAAACAAACAGACTGAGGTACAGACGTGGGGCCATGCATGCAATCATGATTTGTCCATAGAACTGCTCATCTTATTGGTTGTTTGTTAAGTTGAGTTTGCTAAGTTTTCATTATTAAAAATAATTTTTTTTTAAAATTTCAAAAGGAAAAAAATTGGTTTCAAGCCCTGTCTCTATACTTATTAGCAGTATGGCTCATGGGTAAGTCTTTTTTTCCAGCTCTTGATCTTGATGTTAATTCAGTTCTAGATCTTATCACAGATTTGGTCTGCTACTGATGCATCTCAACCCATTAGAGTCTGCTTTTCCATCCCTAAATTCTTGGTACAGAAGTTTGGGACCATAATAGGCACTTCTTTCTTATTCTAACCAACTCATCATCCTCTGGATATCTGGCCCTAAACCCACAGCCATAACATAAAGGAGACTCTCTCTCTCTCTCTCTCTCTCTCTCTCTCTCTCTTCTGTTTCTCTCTCTCTCTCTGTTTCTCTCTCTCTTCCCCCTCTCGCTGTCTCTCTGTCTCTCTGTCTCTTTCTGTCTCTCTCTCTGTCTCTCTCTCTCTCTCCCTCTCCCTGTCTCTCCCTCTCTCTTTCTCCCTCTCCTTGCCTCTCTCTCTCTTTCTCTCTCTCTCTCTCTCTCTCTCTCTCTCTCTCTCTCTCTCTCTCTCTCTCTCTCTCTCTCTGTTTCTCTCTCTCTTCCCTCCCTCTCTCTGTCTCTCTGTCTCTGTCTCTGTCTCTGTCTCTCTCTCTCTCTCTCTCTCTCTCTCTCTCTCTCTCTCTCTCTCTCTCTCTCTGTCTCTCTCTCTCTCTTTGTCTCTCTTGTTTTTGTTCAGTTGTCTCAGTCATATCCAGGGGTTTTCTTGGCAAAGATACTACAGTGGTTTTCCTTTTCTTTCTCCAGCTCATCTTACAAATGAGAAAACTGAGGCAAACAGAGTTAAGTAACTTGCCCAGGGTCACACAGCTAGTAAGTGTCTCAGGTCTTCCTGACTTCAGAGCCAGTGCTTTATCCACTGACCAACCTACTGGCCCATTCTATTCCTTAACTCCAGGCCATACAAACTATTTCCTAAATGGGTCCCAAAACAACCTTAAGGTTTTAGTTTTATATCCTCACTCCTTATCTGGAGGTTTCCATGTCCTGCCTCCTTAGTGTTGCTTCCTCTGATTGTAAACTATTCTCTTTCTGTTGGCTGACCATCCTGACAGAAATTCTGGTACCCAGATCTTTGTAGCTGGCTTGGCTCATGATGGTGAAATTTTCTTTTCTAGCTACAAATTACACAGAAAACAGCCTCTATAATTCAATATCTCAGGAATTCATTGCATGGTTTCCCATCCCATGTACAATTTCTCTATATTTCTGAACCTGTGCTCTCCTCCCTGCCATAGGTCTCCACTCATTGGCTGATAGACACACATTGTAACCAATGAGCACTAAACCCATTCATTCATTCAACAGCTTTCAAATATTTACTAAGATGTGCAGTCCATGGCTTATTCTTTTCGCTTTGGTAGAATCTGCCAGAACTTCTGCTTTATTGGCACTACCTTCAAGAGCACACAATCCTATACCATAATGAATAGGATTTTATCAAGGTTTCTCAAAGCACCACAGTTCTCCATAAAAAAAAAAAAGTTTATTGAAATGATTTGACTTCATAATGCTGCCATAGAGTGAAAAAAAAACCTCTAGTTCCTCATTTTTTGGGGGCAAACTCCCTCAGGACTGAACTGAATCTTTATGACTGAAGAATTGGTGCCCCTTTTGGAAAAAGGGAACCCGTAAGACTGAGATTTAAGCCTATAAATAATAACAATTGCAAAAATCATAGCAGCTAGATTTTGTAAGGCACTTTGAGTTTTGCAAAGTGCTTTACAAATATTATCTCATTTGATCCTCATAATAACCCTAGGATATAGGTGCTATTAAAATGGGAATTAAATTAAAATGCTAAAATGGGAAACCCCATTTTACAGATAAAGAAAATGAGGCAGACAGAGGTTAAGGGACTTGCCCTAGTCCTACAGTTAATAAATGTCAGAGGCTGAATTTTCAAGCTCCAGTCCCCTATATGCTTTGCCATTTAACTGCCATATTACTTTTCTCCCTACTCTCCAAACCCCATATAAGATTCTTGAGGGCAGGGAATTTTTTCTTTGCATTCCCAGCACCTTACATAATAGTAAGCACTTAATATTTGTGTAATGATCACCAGCAAATAAGGACAATATTGTATACATCATGTTACATTTTGGAGACTGTTTTTCAGCAACATTTCAATGCTTTGTGAGATCCAAAGTCTCATGGGCTGCTGGGTGACATAATGGGACTGTGCAGGACTTGCAGTCAAGAAGAGCTGAGTTCATTCCAGCCTCAAACACTTTCTAACGGAATATTACTTTGACTACAGCACTCATATTGGAAAAGTAACATCCACTGGACAGGATCAAATGAGATATTTGTAAAGCACTTAAGGTTAAGATAACAGAAAGTCCTCATATCTTTACATTTGCCCAGTATGACCCTAGGCAAGTCACTTAACCTCTGCTCACCTCAGTATCCTCATCTGTAAAACTGGGAAAATAATAGCACCTACCTCCCAGAGTTGTTGTGAAGATCAAATGAGATAGTAATTGTAAAGTGATTTGCATACTGCCTGGCACATAGTAATTAATATGTAAATATTGGCTATTTTTAGTAGTATTCATGGACGTGGGCACTCCCTCCAATGGTGTGGAACATACCTCGCCATCCTTTTCATCCTTTGCAGTTTTTGCCTATATATTTCCATTAATCCTCTCAAGAATCCACCAACAATGCTAGGTATGAACAATTCAGAGGGGAAAAATGTCCACAAGATAGTAGGGGGTTGCCAGGCTGGATCCCTTCCTCCTTTCACAAGATACCAAATAGCTTTCAATCTCTCCCAATGTTCCCTTGTATCTCCTGGAAGTTTCTGGCCTAGTAAATGGGACTCGAGTTGAAGACCATGAGTACCAACCCACAGTGGTCTGCAGGAGGTCAGGTCTCCAAGGTTTGGCATTCACATCCCTTTGAAGCCTTAAAGAATCTCCAAAGGAAAAAAAATAAACAAACTCACCCAAGCCATTTTTTGCCTAAATGCTTTCTGAAAGAATAAATGCTAGAAATAAAAAAAAATACTTGGAAAGAGGTTTTATTCAACTGAGTCCATTTTAGGAAAGTGGCTCCATCTTTCTTTCCCCTTTTTTTCTTCCCTTTCATTTCAGCTGGATATTCAATACTTCCTGTGGAGAACATAGAGATTTGTTTGACTTGTAATATTGCATTTGGAGACTATTCAGCCATTTACAATTTGGGGGAAGGATACACAGTAAATTAAAAAATTCTTTCCCCTTCAGTTTCTTCCCGAGATTGTATATTTTTGATGGCAAAATTAGGGATTAACTATGAACATCTGTTTATTTGATATTGACATGATCATGAGGCCAATTATCAAAGCAAATGACTGGGGAGGGATAGAGAATGTTTGGAAGCTGTGACAATCTGCAATGCATTTTACCAAGTCTCTTTTGAGTCTTAAAATGATTATAGTGAGAGGACAGGAAGGTTGGAGAGAATGTGTCAGAAGAAGGAGGCTGAGATGGAAAAGAGAATGAAATGACAGGGAAAGAAGCTAAATGGGGAAAGAATTATAGTGAAATGTAGCGGTGGTGGCTTGCTTGATGCTGAGCCGGTGAGTGAGTGAGCAGGCTGAACTACCACTCACTCTCATTCTTCCTCCCCTCCGCCTTTCAATCAACCATCACCATTTATTACGGCTTACTATGTGCTGGGCACTCTGCTAAGCTGGTCAGCCAAGTAACGCTTATTAAGTGCCTGTGATGTGCGAGGCACTATGCTAATCATTGATGCATAAAGAAATGGGAAAAAAAATCCAGTTCCTACTTTCCTCCTTAGACCTTCATTTTCTATCCAGTCCCTCCCTCCATTCTCAATCATCCACCACTCAAACTGTATTCAAATAATAGCATACATCTTAAACAATTTGGTAATCAATAGCTCTATCATATTTGTGGATTGAGAAGTAAAATTTGAAATGCAAAGGAGCCAACAAACTTTAAAGAAACAAATGTATAATCCACTCTGGGTTCATTCTCCCAAGCTGTACTCTCATTCACTGGCAGAGTTCCCACACAATAGTTAACAATTTCCCTCCTCAGAGTTAGGGGAAATCCTGAGAAACTGAGGGTTCAAATACCATTGTTCACAGTCCTAGATTCATTATGCTACCCTTGATGTCAATTAAGCAGATATTTACCCAAGATCAATTAACTAGTTATATCAATTAGGATTTTTTTTTTAAAAAAGGATATTTACTCAAAAAGATACAACTAGGATAGAAGTATAAAAACATTTCCCCCAACCCCCAATTAAAAGGTATACTGTCCCCTTCACACTTCATTCTTGGGGAAAGTGGGCTCAAACTTAGTTTATAACATACTTTCTCTTTTGCATATACATAAAGTCCCTGGGGAAAGTGAGTTCTTACTTGATGCACAACGAAACTGAAACACATATGTAAGGGATATGTGTCCGAGAGATGCCTACTGGTCCTAGGGGTTCTTTTCTTCTGTCCCACAGTCCCTGGCAAGTTCACTTTGGGGTGTGTGACAGCTAATGGACAAGTCGATGGTCAGGCTCAGAAGCAGACATCAGAGGGTTTCTGTTTGTTTTCCAAATGTTCTAGTTTTGTTTTTTGTCTGAATAAAACTCTTCTTTTTAAGGTTTTAAACTGCTTTCTTGCAAAGGAAGCAGGTGTCAACATGGTGGGTGCTAACGTGTTGATTTGTTCACATTTTCTTGGTAGAGGCTATGAACAAGAGATGTCCTGCTCCCTATATCCCCAAACACTTGAGCTCTTCATATTATGAGCACTTCTAACACAAGGATCTACACATAAAATTATAGGGCTGGAAAGTACCTGAAAATATAAAATGCTATATTTTTTCACTTTATTTTTCTTCCTTTTTTTCTTGTAACATGGCTAATGTGGAAATATTTTATATGACTTCACATGTATAATGAATATCATATTGCTTGCCTTCTCAGTGGGTGGGAGAGGGACTGGAGGGAGGGAGAGAATTTAGAACTCAAAATGGAAAATATGAAATATTTATGTATAAAATACTAGAATAAAATTTTCTAAAATTCAAATAAACCTTAAAACATAAAATATTAGAATCATTTTTCAATTCAATTGATCTGAATTCTCAAAACATTTGGTAAGGGCCAAGCACTGTGGGATATAAATACACACACGTGCACACACACTCCATTCCCTGCCCTCAAGGAGTTTACATTTCACTGAATCCATATATTATAGGTGACAAAACTGAGTCTCAAAGAAGGAAAGTGATTTACCCATGGCTCCACAACCAGCTAGCAAAAGAGCCAAGGCTAGAACCTGAATTCATTGCTCTTTCTATTCCCCTAGTTTGTCTCTAAACCTGCTATTTTTAAAAGGATGGCATTGGTGCTGAAGTTAAATGTGTGGTCCATTGTATTAAACCAGTGATTGGCAAACTTTTTCTATAAAGAGCAAGATAGTAAATACTTTAAGCTTTGCAAGCCAAGAAGCAAAAATCAAGGATATTATATAAATACTTATATAACAAGAGAGAAAACAAATTTCCACAAATTTTTGTTGGTGAGATTCAAAATATTGCAATAATAATAAGTGAGTATGATTTTTAGTAACACAGGCAACTAATGAAACAAATTGAATTCTTTGGTGAGGACAACATTTCTCTTTACTGGGATTCAAAGTTAGTGTTCTCTGTCATCAAAACTGATTGCAAATGTTCAGTGTTAATGCTGATCTGTGATCATATTTTACATATGAAAATGTCTTTTCACACAGATAAGTACTGCCAAATACTGACATCAATCCACAAGCATATGAGTTTAATTGAGTATATTCATCACTTGGGAGGTATTTCTATTAGAATTTATTATATTATTTTCTTGATAATTACCTTTTAGCATGTCATTACATTGCAGATTAATCACTTCCAATTGAAGGTTAGGTGAAAGGTCCTCAATTACATATCTAAATGGATCTTGAAATATGGAAATTTCTTTTGCACTTGCAACAAGGTCCAAAAAATGTTGCTGGAACTGTAGTTTGGGCTCAACATATATATGTATGTATATATATATATATATATATATATATATATATATATATATATATATATATATATATATATATATATATACACTTCAAATTTGTATAAGAATGGATATCTCACGTCTTTTAATTTTTGACAGCATGGGAAGTGTGTAAAGTCGCTTGACATGACATTTGATTCAGGCAACATTAGTTATCATCAAATTGTCTTTGTCACAGCATGTTTCAACATAAACTTTGGTTTGCCTTATAAATTTAGGTTATAATTTTAGGTTGAATTCATTAAGAAACATTATAAAGTCTGCAGCAAAAAAGCTAATTTCCAAAATTATTTCATTTCCAAAAGTTATCATATCAGTCTCAAACACGTAAAAATAACAAAACCTTTTCTCTCTTTTTTCATCTTTTGATGTGATACATACATACTAATGACAAAAATAATAATAAAGTGTTGCAGTATAGATATACACACGACACTTGAAATATTGTCAAGTTATAAGTCTGTCACAGCAATTGTAATAGCAACTTAAGTAGTTGGAGGAGCACTCCACTTTGTCACAACTACTCACCTCTATCATTGTAAGGTGAAAGAAACCACAGATAGTAGGTAAACACATAAGCATCACTGTATTCCAATAAAACTTTATTTGTGGACATTGAAATTGGAATTTCATATAATTTTTCATGTTTTACAAAATATTATTCTTCTTTTGATTTTTTTTCAGCCATTTAAAAATGTAAAAACCTTTCTTAGCTCGTGGGCTCTACAAAAACAGAAAACAGACTGAATTTGGCTCACAGACCATAGTTTGCCAACCCTTGTATTTACTGTTATTAGGTAGCATTTAGGATTTTTAAGTAAGATGGAAACCTTGTGTGAATTCATGACCACACTTAGCCCTGTGAATCATTGAATCTAGGCACCATTTTTAAGCTAACTCTCTGAGATCCTTTGACAGAAAAAAGCAACACAATGGTTTGAGATTAAAGAATGACTTTCATAGAGAAAGTCAGGCTTGGTCCGTGTGTTCTAAGGAAGGTAAGGGTTGCCTAAGATCAGAGTGCAAGCTAAAACTTCTGGGGCTTTAAAGATGGTTAGAAGCTCAAGGTTTCCCTAAAATCTTGGCAAACATTACTGGAGAGGAAGATTACTGTGCCAGGCAAGTCTTCAATACCAACAAGCCATGGCTGTTCCGGAAGAAAATGTCTTCCAGAACATACATCCCTCCAAAAAGGAAAATCTCTGCCTGGTTTTCAAGGAGAAACTTTTTTTTCTTGGCTCAAAAGCGGGGGGTGATTTCCAACGCAAACTTTTGTTCACACATCCCTCTGAAAGTTTCAGATCCCTGAAGAGTTAAGCCAAAAGCAGGTTTGTAGGCATCTGGGCATGAAATCCTAAAGATCCCTTCGGGAGGAATGGTTCACTGACTGCTTTTTTGTGCCCTTTATTGAGAATTTCTTACTCCTAGGATACTTAATTCCATTCACATCAATTCAACCTCCATCCATTCATGCCCCAGCTATGGTGTGTCTTAGGTCCCTGGTGCATACACCCCTGGGGATGAGTCACTGGACCTTTCCAGCTTAGGAGAGCTTACCAGAGCTTGTATTCAACTGGACCATCCTTCAGGAATCTGGAGTCACAGTTCCAAAGAACTTTCCAGAATGGCTATACTACCATATTAGCTCCACCAATAGTGCAGCTGTGAATTGTTCTAGCCATTGTGGAAAGCAATTGGAAACTATTATCCAAAAGTTACTAAACTGAGCATACCCTTCAACCTGGTAACTACTAGGTCTGTACTCCAAAGAGACCAAAGAAAAATGAAATAGACCAACAAAAACAGAAATATTTCTAGCAATTATTTTATGTATTGACCAAGAACTAGAAACAGAAAGTATGCCCAGCAATTGGGGAATGACTAAACAAGTTGTGGTACATAAATATGACGGAATGCTATTGTGCCATCAGAAATGATGAAAGGAACTGTTTCAGAGAACATGTGAAGAATTGTATGAACTCATGCAAAGTGAAGTCAGTGAAACCAGGAGAACAATTTATACAGTGATAACAATGCTGTAAAAATCAATTGCTTTGAAATTAATTTAAAATTACTTTGAAAGTTCTAAGAACCTTAATCAATACAATGACCAAACATGGTTCCAGAGCATCAATGATAAATCATGCTTCCCACCTCTTGATAGAGAGTTGATAGATGGACTGATGGTAGACAGGGCCAAGGCAAGGAATTTGTTTTGTTTGACTATGCACATTTGTTACAAGGATCTTGTTTTGCTTTTGGTTTTTCAAGGGAGAGGGGTGGGAGATGAGAGGGAAATTTTATATACATATATATGTACGTATATCTATACACACACATATACACACAAATATATATAGTTAATTGAGAAAACATAAAACTAAAAAAGCAAGTTTCTTATCTTAATTTGATGAACCTTTGGACGAGGAAGTTAGGGAAAGTGTTAAGGAACATTGTCAGAAAAATAGCCTTTTTATGAAACATTATTCTTATTCAACAATGCCCTTGGACATCCTGTACACCTGACTAAAGTATGTTCTAACATTAATGCTTTCTTTCAATTCCAATGCACCATGTAAAGGCAATAAGAGTACCAGGAGATCTGGCTTCCAGTCCCAGCTCTGACACTAACTGTGTGACCTTGGAAAAGCCACTTGACCCCTAGGCCTCAGTTTTCTCATCCATAAAATGAGGAGTGTGGATCAGATAATCTCTGAGGAAATTGGAAAGACTTACATGAACTGATACAAAGTGAAGTGAGTAGAACCAGGAGAAGATTGTACAGAGTAACAGCAATATTGTACAATGAAGAATTGTTCTTATGGATACAGTGATCCAAGACAATCCCAAAGGACTCAGGATGGAAAGAGAAGGAACTGATGTCATCTGAATACAGAACTGAAGTATACTATTTTTCCCTTCCTTCCTTTCCTTCTTTGTTTTGTTTGAGTTTTCTTCAACAAAGAACAATATGGAAATGTTTTACATGATCACACATGTGTAACCTATATCAGATTGCTTACCATCTCAGAGAGGGAGCAGGGGAGGAAAGGAGGGATGGAATTTGGAACTTCAAACTTAACAATAAATGTAAAAAAATTGCTTTTACATGTAAAATAATCATCTCTGTGATATGCCAGGTTTCTTCACACTTCCCTGCCCCATTTAGGTCAGGCTAGCTATTTTCCTATAATTCAAGAAGGCTGTCCCCAAGACTATATTGGCACAGCTTTCTAGTAACCACCAGCTATATTTATGTGGCTTCCTAATCACTGAAGGAAATAAACAAGTCCACTCTAATGGAGTTGGGGTCCTTCAATTTTAGCTTATGTTCCAAGAAGAGAGAAGAGCTTAAGTCCTACACTGGAATGAAATAAGACACTTGTAGATCATTCAGTAGTGAACAAAAGGAGATTTACTTGGTCATAGCATAGAAAGGATACTCAATAAGAACAGAGGGAGGATGCAGGATCCCTTGCATATTTCCATATAGAAATGTGTCTGGTCAGCAGGTTATGGGGATTGTCCTAATTTCACTTGGGAGTAATGAACAGGGGACAGTCTTCCCTGAGGTTCCTTCCAATTCTAACAGGTTATGGCTTAATAATATTTCTATTCTAGCCTATGCACCACAGGTCATTTCATCTTTTAAGACTTTCTACCTTCATTGAAACTTGGTCTGAGTCATTACTATTGCTGACTGAGAGGGTGGATCAGTCTCTTAAGAAATTCTGATCAAATTAGGGCTAATGTACCCTCCACAATTAGTACAGAGTCTAGCACATAGTAGGTGCTCAGAAAATGCCTATTAAAAGGATGAAAGGATAATTGGCAATAGATTATCTAAGGCCCCTATCAACTCTAACAGGTAATGAATGATTTTGTAATATCTGTGCTTCAGTCTATGGACCAGGTTATTCTTTCATCTCTAAAATGGTGGATCAAGAGAGGAAGAGCACAGATTTGTATGCCCATTTAACAAATGCAGAAACTTAAAGGCAATGTGTCACATTATCAGTGACATAGATACAAATGAGTCACATCTGGAACCTAGATCTGATTCCGGGTTACACTATTCTTTCGTCTGCACCAGACTACAATCATAAATGTAGCATGATATACTTTGTTCTAGACTTTGTGAAGCTTTGTACGACCACCAGTGTTTCCTAGTCTTTTCAAGTAAAAGAATATCTTTTTAACTTCTCAAAAAATATTGGATCATCACCTGATCGTAGGTATAATACTAGGATCCATTTTATTGAAAAACATGGCAATAAAAGCTACTACAAATTGAGTGATACTTTTAAATAATTTTGTAACTTAATCATAATAACATCTGTATAATTTGAAAAATAATAATACATAGAAATGTGTGTGTAGTCAGGAAGACTCATCTTTACGAGTTTAAGCTGACCTCGGACACTTCCTAGCTGTGTGATGCTGGGCAAGTCATTTAACCTTGTTTGCCTCAATTTCCTCATCTATAAAATGAGGTGGAGAAGGAAATGGCAAGCCAGTCCAGCATCTTTGTCAAGAAAACCCCAAATGGAGTGAGGGAGAGTCAGACAGGACTAACTGACTAAACAACAACAAATGATAACAGTAATTCAATTCTCAGAAGACATGTGTGCTTATGCTGTACTTAATCATTTAGTGTTGTGGATGTGAATATATAGAGGCAAGGACTCCATAACTCTGTGAACCCCAGGAGTCTACAACCTGCAGGATAGGAACCACTGTTTCACAATTTACAATTATGTCATAGTTAATTAAACATAGCATTTTAAAAATACAAAATGTAGGCATCAAATTATTCTAGGCTGGGCTGGTCTGGGCTGTGAGACACGTTGATGTGAGCTCTGGGTCCAAGCTGGGTTCCAGGTTTTGGGCTGGGCTCAGGGTTGGGTGAATTTGGCATCTGGGTTGGGTTTAGCAAAGCAGTTTTTTAGGATGAGTGACAAATATAATTAAAGTCATCAGCAGAGCAAGCTTTAGCAATGGAGCAGTTGACTCAGCCTTGGATTGGAGCACTGTATGGTGGATTTTCTCA